>NC_081826.1:111372500-111512500 GCF_030867095.1 Alligator mississippiensis
GTTAACTGTATCAGTCCAGTATCAAGGGTCACAGCTCATATTTTTGCCATTGTTTAGCAATGACGATAATATGAAATCTTGTTTATTTTGTTAAAACTGTCAAATGCACCAGCACTTACAAAACATGGCAAGGCCATATTTAAAAGTCTGCTTTACAGAATCTAAACAGAACCTTTAAAAAAAACAAACAAAGTAAGCCATTCACATACAAGTTTAACCTATATCCTCCACTTCTTAGTAGCACTGGGTAATTATATTATCTTTGCAACCAGAGACAACAATCAGAATTTGGCCCCATTGACAAAAAGGTGGCCAGAGACACATACCTGACATCTGCTGGGAGGGCAATAAAGTAGTGCACAGACGATCCAGGAAGTTTTTGGAGGGTACAGGGGACAACTTCCTGGTGCAAGTGCTGGAACAGCCAGCTAGGGGCCATGCTTTTTTTCACCTGCTGCTCACAAACAGGGAAGAATTGGGTGGGGAATGTACTATTAGATGGCTACTTAGGCAGCATCAACCACAAGATGATTGAGTTGTGGAACCTGAGGAAAGGAAGGAGGGAGAGCAGCAGAGTAAGGACCCTGGACTTCATAAAAGCAGACTTCAACTCGCTTGGGGAACTCATGGGCAGGATCCCCTGGGAAGACAGTCTGAGTGGGAGAGGTGTCCAGGAGAGCTGGTTGTACTTTAAAGAAGCCTTACTGAGAGTGTGGGAACAACCTACCCTGATGTGCAGGAAGACTAGTAAGTATGGCAGAAGACCAGCTTGGCTTAGCAGGGATTTCTTCGGTAAACTGAATCACAGAAAGGAAGGTTATAAGAAGTGCTAAAGGACAGACAAGTAGGGAGGAGTTTAAAAATAGTGTTTGAAGATACAGGGATGAAGTCGGGAAGGTCAAAGCACAGTTGAAGTTGAGGATAACAAGGGACATGAAGGGAAATAAGGGTTTCTACAAGTATGTCAGTAACAAGAGGAAGGTCAGGGAAAGTGTGGGTCCCTTACTGAATGGGGGAGGCAACCTAGTTACAGAGGATACAGAAAAGGCTGAAGTACTCAATGCCTTTGTCACTTCAGTCTTCACAGGCAAGTACAGCTCCCAGACTACTGCACCAGGCAGCACAGTTTGGGGAGCAGGCGAGCAGCCAACAGTGGTGAAAGAACAGGTTAGGGACTATTTAGAAAAACGGGACATACACAAGTCCATGGGGCTAGATGGGATGCACCCAAGGGTGCTGAGGGAATTGGCTGATGTGAATGCAGAGCCACTGGCCATCATCTTTGAAAACTCATGGTGATCAGGAGAGGTCCTGGAAGATTGGAAAAGGGCAAACATACTTAAGAAAGGGAAAAAGGAGGATCCAAGGAACTACAGATCAGTCAACCTAACCTTAGTTCCTGAAAAAAACATGGAACAGATTCTTAAAGAATCTGTTTCTAAGCACTTGGAGGAGAAGATGATTAGGAACAGCCAGCATGGATTCACCAAGGGCAAGTCATGCCTGGCCAACCTGATTGCCTTCTATGATGAGATGACTGTCTCTGTGGATGGCGGGGGGAGACCAGTGGATGTGATATAACTTGATTTTAGCAAAGCTTTTGATACAATCTCCCACAGCATTCTCATCGGCAAGCTAAGGAAGTACCAGTTGGGTGAATGGACAGTAAGGTAGCTAGAAAACTGGCTGAAGTATTGGGCTCAGAGGGTAGTAATCAATGGCTCAATGTCTACTTGGCAGCCAGTATGAAGTGTAGTGCCCCAGGGGTCAGTCCTAGGGCTATTTTTGTTGAATATCTTCATCAATGACCTGGAAGATGGCATAGAGTGCACCCTCAGCAAGTTTGTAGATGAAACCAAGCTGGGGGAAGTAGTAGATATTGTGGAGGGTAGAGCTAGGATTCAGAGTGGCCTAGACAAATTGGAGGATTGAGGAATCTCAATGAATGTTCAGCAAGGACAAGTGCAAAGCCCTGCACTTAAGATGGAGCAATCCCATGCATCAGTATAGGCTGGGGACTGACTGGCTGGGCAACAGCTCTGCAGAAAAGGACCTAGGGGTTACAGTGGACAATAAGCTGAATACAAGAAGTGTGCCCTTGTTGCCAAGAAGACAAAAGACATATTGTTGCTAGCAGGCCAAGGGAAGTGATTATTCCCCTCTATTCAGCACTGGTGAGGCCACATTTGGGGTACTGTGTTCAGTTTTGGGCCCCCCACTACAGAAGGGATGTGGACAAATTGGAAAGAGTCCAGTGTAGGGCAACAAAAATTGTGAGGTGGTTGGGGCACATGACTTACAAGGGAAGGGAGAGGGAACTGGGCTTATTTAGTCTGCAGAAGAGAAGACTGAGTGGGGATTTAGTAGCAGCCTTCAACTACCTGAAGGGAGGTTCAAAAGATGATGGATCTAAACTGTTCTCAGTGGTGACAGATGACAGAATAAGGAGCAATGATCTCAAATTGCAACAAGGGAAGTTTAGGTTAGATATTAGGGAGCATGTTATCACTAGGAGGGTAGTAAAACACTGGAACAGGTTACCCAGAGAGGTTGTGGAGTATCCATCTTTGGAGGCTTTTAAGACCTAGTTAGACAAAGCCTTGTCTGGGATGATCTAGTTGGGAATGGTCCTGCTCTGAGCAGGGGATTGGACTAGATGAACTCTTGATGTCTCTTCCAACCCTAACTTTCTATGATTCTCTGATTCTAACTGATATATACTGTCCACTGTTACCCTTATACCTGAGTCCTCCAGCTGCTTATTCAGGGTTAGATGACAGGATGGTAAAAATGCCTTTGACTTCTAATACTAGTGCTTTCATCATTACTACCATTAATGGAGCCACACCAAAGTTAATTGAACACTGGGAAATAAAGAAAGCTAGTCCTGAAAAGGAGAAAGTAATTGGGTTAAAAAAGTACCTCATCTATATTTAACTTTTAAAAACAGTGATAGGACCCAGTGTCACACGTACACACAAAATTATGACTTTAGCTAGTGTTCTACATAAGTATGGCACTGGGCCTCATGAGAAAATGAAGTTGTTTAAATCTCAAGCTATAAACAATGCTATTTTTAAAGATCAATTTATGTTTTCTGGAGGTAGAATTCAAGCTTGATGCTAAACAACGCTGAAAAGAAGGTAAAATGTATGAAGATGGGTTTTACCCTGACAGGTGAAAAACTACGTATGGCCAAAAAAATCCTGTGATTGGGAACTCCATGCTTTATAAAGTATAAAGGCAGTTGTCTTCCAGCAAGATCACCCTCATTCTCTCACATAGCACTGTACTACCAAGGTTCACTGTCAAGTTGTATTCTTTCATCTAGGAGGGTAAAAATTGCTCTCTGTCATTGCTTTATAATTGTTAGGCTTATGTTGGGTTAATAATGTTTCCAAGAACACTAAAAGAAATTTAGAAATAATAAAGTTGTCAGGCAGGACTAGTGATTCTTGACAAGACTCATGTAAAGTGAACTAAAATTGGAAACCAGTTCACATATCAAAAATAGAATTATGGGAAGTTGTGGGGTTTTTTTCCTTCTCCTTCTCTTGGATTAATTTTTTGTAGTGAATTCAGAATTCTTAGAGAGAGAGAGAAAGGCAGTAATTTCTCCCCTGCTCTAAATTCCTGAGACCAAAAGTGGCCTTTTAAAATCATTTGAAGGAATCTGATCTTCTCTATAAAGAGCTTTCAGTTCTTTTTATATTTTAAAAATTGGAACTTTTTTTCTATGTATTTAATACAAGAACTGGAGAACAGCTATTACTTACAAAGCTTGAAAGAAGGCACGCTCCAGTGAATTCTATATAACACACCAGTTCTTCTAGGCTTGGAAGTAATGGCAGTAGTCTGATTTTGTTTTAAATATATAAAAAGCCTCTGATTCAAAGAAAGTGGAATCTCAATACTTGACTGGTTTCTAAATAGGCATTTTGAGCTCTAATGGGTTTAACATTCTTATTCCAAAGAAAGCTGTTGAAATTAAAAAGCTTTTAAATACTGTATACATAAACATATCAATGAGCTCAATCCAATTTATTTGGAGAAGGGGTTTGCAAAAGGATTACATGTAAACATTTTTTTTTCATGGAAATATGAAGTGTCTGATCCTGTGAGCATTCAACGTGCTAAACTCTGATTGACGTGAGAGGACTTGTGGAATCATACTCTTAGAGTTTGATTCTGGAGGTGTGAAACAACTTCATACCCATTAGCTTTAATTAGCACTTATCTGGATCCAGTTCTTTGTGTATGTTAGGGGGCTTGCATTATAATGGGAGTGTTACATGCGTGGATCAAATTCTCTGTGTTCACATTTACATGAGATACTAATGTGTAGTTGTACTGTGTGTTTATATAGTACTTGCTAATACAAATACTAAATAAATGTGCAGTAACCAGAGTTATAGTGCAGTAGGTCTGGCAAATGTCTTTTAGGTGACACTACTGTGCAGTATCCTAATAATACCGTGCAGTAGCATATTAGCACTGTCCATGCTGTGATGTGCTAGTATGCAGTATTTTTTGGCTACTTTGCAGTCAGCATCTCATGTAGACATGACCAGTTATTGTCAAATGGAATGCTGCCAAATTCACTTCTGTGGAGCTACCTAAATTTATACCAGCATAGAATTTACATTTTCTCATAAATTCAACTTTGGAAGCATTGGTTCATTTCATTTTTAATTTTACATCAAATTCTTGTGTGCTTACTTAGCAAAATAACTGTAAAAGTAGAACAATAATATTTTAAATTGCTTTTTTCCATTGGTAACCTTATATTTATGACTCTCTTACTAAGTTGCATGCTATCTTTTTGAAAGCAAACAGTTCCTTGTATGAGTTTGGAAGCATAATACTTATTGTAAAAGTCCTTACAGGATTAATATTTTTAACAAAGGTTTCTAAACAAACCCAAAATCAGTTCTCATAACTCCTATATATCAGAGTTCTAAACCAGACAAATTCCCATCACATTCAAGGGATTTGCCTGAATCTAGAATGCAGGCATCAGGGTAAAGTATTATGTAGACAACCTAATAACAGCCTTCAACCGAGGGTGGTTACAAAGAGGATGGAACTAGATGGTTTTCAGTGGTGGCAGATGACAGAACAAGGAGCCATGGTCTCAAGTTACAGCAAGGTGTAAGTTAGATATTAGGAAAACTTTCTTACTAGGAGGGTAGTGAAACACTGGAACAGACTACCTGGAGAAGTTGTGGAAACTCCATCCTTAGAGGTTTTTAAGACCAGGCCAGACAAAGCATTCATGGGATGATCTAGTTGGGGGTGATTCTGCTTAGAGCAGGAGGTTGGACTAGATTATCTCTTGAGGTCCTTTCCAACCACAATTTTCTGTGGTTACTGTGATTATAAAAAAAAAAAACGGGATGGAGCCCTATGTTCCCCCACCATCCAGGCCCACTCCCCCCTTCCCTGCTGCTACTTGGGGTTCAGGCCCATTTCCACACCCCCCACCACAGCGGCACAGGCAGGGGAGGACCAGGTCTGGGCCCGATGCAGTGGAGGACAAGGCCCGAGACTGGGGAGAAGCCAGCCTGCCACAAAGAGGGGAAGGGGGGTGAGCAGCAGGCCCAAGCCAACCTGGCAGTGGAGGAATGGGAGGGGTGGGGTCAGGCCCGATTCTGTGGGGGTGGGGGAGGAGTGGGCCCAGGCCCGATGTGGGAAGGGGACTGACTCCTCCCCTCCCCCACCACTGCTGCGTTGGGTTGGGCCCGCTGCTCCCCTCCACCACTACAGCGGGCGAGCTGCACCCCCCACTCAGGCTCACTCCTCCTCCCGCCCTGTGTTGGGCCCAGGCCCACTCCTCCCCTCCCCCCACCGGACTGTCGTGGGGGAGGGGGAGTGTGGGAGGAGGGGGCCTGGGCCTGAGTGGGGGTGGAAGCCTGCTTCTCTTCCTCCGCCACTGCTGCATTGGGCTGCATTGGGCTGGGCCTGCTGCTCCCCCCCACTGCCATGGTGGGCCCACTCCTCCCCCCGCATTGAGCCCACTCCCCCACCTGAGTCAGGCCTTGGCCCACTCCTCCCCTTCCCCCACCGCTACTGCTGCCAATGCAGCGTGCCTGCTTCTCCCCCCCCTGTGTTGGGCCCACTCCTCCCCCAGCTACCACAGGGTCAGCCCTGCAGGCAGCGATGACAGAAGGGGAGAGAGGTAGGCCAAGGCCAGTGCTTCTGGCCTCACCCCCCACTCTGTCCCCTATGTCCCTGCCATAATGGCGCATTGCCACCTGTCCAAACACTTCTTCACACTCTGATTGGCTGTTTGTCAGTCAAGCAAAGCTTGAATAAAGTGTTATGGGCAGACAGAGAGACAGATTAAGGTTTTTATAATATTAGAATTTTTTTTTTGGGGGGGGGGGGTTGTTCATAGTTATTTTATGACCAGCAGAAGTTCTTGAACAGTGTGTGTGTGTTCTCTCTCTCTCTCTCTCTCTCTCTCTCTCTCTCTCTCTCTCTCTCTCACACACACACACACACACACACACACACACACACACACACACACTCTCTCTCTCTCTCTCTCTCTCTTCAAGAACTCCTGCTGGTCATAAAATAACTATGAATAAAGAAAAAAACAAAAATACTGTCGTAGCAACTACTTAGGCAACTACTCTTTGTCATTTTCTTCTCATGAAAAAAAGCATTTGTTTAAATAATTTTATAATCCCCTGCCTTTTTTATACATATACATATAGAAAAAGTTGTTTTTAAGGGGCTTTTCTAAAAGTAAGATCATACAAACCAATGAAAATTAAAAGAAATGTCTTTTCTGTAATAAATTGATATCTATATTATGAGATACTATAAATAATTTGTAAATTGTCATATTAAGGTCCTGATTCTTAAAAGAATGGGGTAACACCTTACTGTGCATAGTCTTATTGATTTTTGTGAATTCTGTAGGATACAGTTCAGCTTGAAACTAAATATTTCACAATTGAGAATGTAATATTGTTAATTATATTGTTTCAATACATTAAAAAGTACTAGAAGTTCGAAGTGGAAAGAAAAAGAATTCTTGGTTAAGTCATACAGTCCATGCCAGTGCAAGAGACAGTGCTTTGAACATCTCAGCTTCATTGTTATTATTTCAGGGATTTTCCAGCACCAGGTGCAGGAGCTATACACTAATATGTGGGAATAGTGGGGCATCTTTACAAATGTTCTTGGGACGGAGGGGGGCTTAATAATTAAAACACATGCAACATTTCATATATTCAGCATCCCACACTTCAAAATGCTGGCAGGGGGTGCTTTAACTAAAGCTCGTTTGACGAGCTTTATTTGAAGTGCCCTCTCTGCCATTTTGAAATGTGGGCATGCTGAATACACATGATGCCAAGGCTGGTAGACCATTCTGATTAGAACACTCCAGCAGGCTCGATTAATCTCCTCAATCGACCAGACTCAATTAGTTGAGTCTATCCCAATGTGATTTATTTAAAATGCATTGGAGCAGGTGTTGGGCACATGTGTAGGTGTACGTGGTGTTCAAACTTTTGGTCGTGTGAGCCAGATTAGTGATATGGGGCTGGTCCATGGGCCAGATCAGACTCTGCATGCCCAGATCAGGGTTCATATGGACTCAGATGGCCCTTGTGTGCTGGGTTGGGGCCTGGGTCCTTGCATTGCTCCAACTCAGCCTTGGGGCACCACACTGCCCCCACCATGTCCCACCTGCTCAGGCCTGTGTCAGGATCAGGGGTCCCACACCACTTCCATCCAGTGCTGCATTTTTGGATAAGGGAGCAGGATGCCCTGGGCACCCAAACTACCACTCAGGGCCACAGCCAACAGGACTCCCTGGTGACCAAGGGGGAGCCCAGCAGGCCAGACAACAGCACCAGGGGCCAGAGTTGGCCCACAGGCTGGGTTGAGCACCCCTGTGTTGGAACACTTGGTAGATAGCCAATCATTGGGATGTTTTTATGAAATGTTACTCTATTGCAGTGGTGTTCAACCTTTTGGCCCCATTTCATAGATTTCATAGACATTAGGGCTGGAAGGAACCTCGCAAGATCATCAGCCCCCAGCAAGATAAGCATCCAAGCATTTCTTAAAGGGATCCGGAGTAGATGTTTGCATCACTTCTGGGGGGGTGTCTATTCCAGACTCTGGAGACTTGGATGGTAAAGAAGTTTTTCCTTTTGTCCAGTCTAAAACAGTCTTCCAGCTGTTAGACCTTTTCTTCCCTTGGGGTGCCTGGGTGAACAGACATTCTCCCGAGGAGTCCCATGCCACTCTGCCTCTCCTCATAAGTCCTGTTGTCTTGACCTCTAATCATGCTCATGGCTCTTCCACGGACTCTCTCGAGCTTCTCCACATCCTTTTTAAAGTGTGGAGTCCAGAACTGGATGCAGTACTCCAGATGTGGTCTCACCAAGGTCAAATATAGTGGGAGGATGACTTCTTGGGTCTTGCTTGAGATGCATCAGTAGATGCAAGCCAGAGTTTTATTTGCTTTGCCATCTGCAGCATTGCATTGGTAGCTCATGTTCATGTTATGGTAAATCATGACCCACTTTTTAGGTCATGGTGTTAGTGAGTGTAGCACTGCCAAGCTAATAAGTATGATGTGGGCTTTTTCTCTTGAGGTGGAGCACCTTGCATTTCTCCATGTTGAATGCCATCAGGTTTTTTTCTGCTCACCTTCCGACCCTGTCCAGGTTGGCCTGAATTGCCAGCCTATCCTCTAGAGTGATCACACTTCCCCATAATTTGGTGTCATTTGCAAACTCAGCCAGCCAGACACCTGAATCCAGATAATTTATGAATATATTGAAGAGTAGTGGTCCGAGTACTGAGCCCTGGGGGATGCCACTGGTCACCATGTGCCATATTGACTCGGTTCCATTGACTATTGCTCTCTGGGTCTGACCATGGAGCCAGTGTCTCAGCCATTAAACTGTGAGGTTATCAAGGCCAGAGTTCCCCAATTTTACCAGGAGGACATCATAGGACACCATAGCAAAGGCTTTTTTGAAATCCAAGTATATAATATCAACCTCTTCTCCCTTGATCAGGTAATGCATCACCTTGTCATAGGAGGAAATGAGGTTGGTCAGGCAAGACCTACCCACAATGAAGCCATGTTGGCTATCTCTTAGAACATTGCCTTCCATTAGCCTGTTGTTGATGGTTTCCTTGATGATTTTTCCAAAACCTTTCCAGGGATTGAGATCAAACTGATTGGCCTATAGTTCCTTTTCTTGAAGATAGGCCCCACATTGGCCATTGGCCCTCTTTCAATCTTCAGGAACCTCTCCTGAGTGCCACAAGTTCTCAAATATCCCTGCCATTCATCATGCTATGAAGTTAGCCAACTCTTTTAGTACCCTTGGGTGCAGGGAGATCCCCTTGGGCTGGTGGAAAACCAACACAAGTAATTGTTGAGGAGATAAGCTTTTTCCTGGGTGTTGGTTGTCAGCTGCCCCATTTGGTTCAGCAAGGGTCTGATTTGCCCTTGTTTTTTTCTGACTTCCCACATATTTGAAGAAGAACTTTTTATTGTCTTTGAGTCCTGTAGCCAATTTGAGTTCAGTTTCAGGCTTGGCTTTTCTGGTCCACTCCCTACAGGTGCAGGCCAGTGCTACAGAATCCTCCTTAATGGTAGCTCCTGACTTCCATCCCTTATAGGCTTCTCTTTTCAGATTTAGGAGGTCCATGAGTTCCCTATTGAGCCAAGGGGGTCCCCCAGACCTTTTGCTACCTTTCCTATGGGCTGGAATGGACTTCCCTTGTGCTTTTAGGATCATGTCCTTAAGGAGCAACCATTTGTTGTGTACTTCCCTCCCTGTCAGATCATGATTTGGGCCAAATGAATGGTGCAGGACTGGTCTATGGGCCAGATGAATCACTGTATCTTAGGATTGGGCTTTCATACCTGGATCTGTACCACGCTGCCCCTGCCTGGCCTTGCTTACTGTGATTGGATCCCCAAGGACCATATGTTGCCTCTGACCAGCCCTGTGTGTTGGCATCAGGGCTCTAGGTGCCTGCACTGCCTCCATTTGGTCCTACATGTGACTCTAGTCCACTTCTGCCCAGCCCCACATGTCAGGATCAGGCCATGTGCCACGTTATGCATGAGTTCATGGCCCTATGGGGAACCTTGTAATTTGGGTGATGAGGAACTGTGGGCCAGGGGTTGAGCACTTCTGTTCTACTGAGTTTATTATAACAAGTATCCCCTTTGATTGTATAAATTGTGGCTGGCATAACTGGAATTCTGTTTAGTGTATAGTAATATACTCCGTAGATTTCCCAAAACTGTTTGTGACACAAAAGTTGTGAAACCGACTGACAAAAATGAATATGGAACTTAAATATGGAAGTGATACCTCATAGCTCATAACAGATATAGGATCAAATCCTAGTGTTCCTTTTTCTCAGTAGGGAAATACATTATAGGTTGTGGTATTTTGGGGTTTGCAGTTGCATCTCAGAGCTTATGGCATTTGTGAAGAAATGACATTACAGTGCATTTTTCTAAATTACCCTGCAAGAAGTTTGTGATTACCCTCTATTTAAAAAACAAAACACTGTGAATACGCACGTACATGGTATAACTATGCAAATGCATTTTTCTTGTATTCTAGGGGAGAAATTGTGACAAAAAAACTAAATGGAAATCTATTAATTCTTCATAACATTAGAGTTGTACTAACATATTTGTGAAGTTTAAATTCTGGATGATCCATTGTCCATCTATGCAGATGAACTCATAAGTTCTTTCCTGCTAGGATATAAATTCAGGATTCTGTATTTCTTCTAAGATTGGTGATGTCTTCACTAACACATAAAACAGAAGACATTCCTTATTTTGTGCAATCTTTTAGGTATGCATAGTTTTTTAATTGTTGAAGAGAAAGAGAATCTGTATCTCAAAGATAACTTTCAGAGAAAAAAAGAAAGAAAAATGTTACAGTGTTTTTTGACTCATGAAGGAGATCTGAAAGTAGAGCTGCATGTTTGTTTATTTCCATGTGTATGTTATTATAGTCAGATTCTGATATTAGAAGTGTTGTACAGTTAAGCCTGATTAATGGAGAGAGGAAGTGGCTTTGTTTGCATGTCCTAAGACCTGTTCAGCTCAAATCATTAGCAGATGAGATGGCTTTATTAAAGATTTGCAACTTCCACTTTTTCAATAAATATAGTAGGGCACTTAACAAGTCCTACAGTAAAATATGGGAATACTGTATGTTTAAGATGAACTATGTAAATGCATTCACAAAGGGAAGTATTGGGCAGGAGGAGGAGAGAGAGAGAACAGAAGTTGAAAACATACCTTGTCAAGTAATTTTTAGAGATCTACAGAAAGAAAAAATGTCACAGAACTTGTTTTTCCCTAACCTTGTATGTAGACTGGTTATGGTGAAATCTTAGAATTGCAGTAAAGAAAAAAATGATATTACATTTGTTCAGCTGTTCTATTTTACTTCATTTAGCAATATCTTGCTGAATGTTATGAATCTGGTGCCTTCCATTGCATCTCAGAGTTGAAGGTATTTTTGAAGGGATGGCCACCATACATTGGTTCTGGGTTATTTTGCAGTAAGTTTTTTAAATGAAGTTATCCAGTTTTGAAAATGTATAGAATCCCTATTGGTCAAGATTTGACACTTAATTTTGAAAACAATATGAGGGGAGATTCAAGCTGCAGAATGTTATATCAAATTATATAAAAAATTCTCAAAAGATTTCAGGGGAATCGATATCTAAGATTAGTTCCAAATTCTGAACCAGTCATATTATACTCCAGTTTGATTCTGTAAGGATCTACTTTAAGGTTTACACATGGGGCACATTAAGACGTGCGCACATATGCATTTTCCCAGGGACAAATAGCAGTGGCATATAGCTGTGCTGCTGCTACTTGTCTCTGAGGAACATCACTGCATGAACACTGGCACATGGCAAATTACCCTGGGTGGGATAGATGAGGCTGGGGCCAGCACCTGGGCTGCCTCCAGCAGCCTTCCCTGGTATCCTGAGCAGGGCCGGCCCGTCCATGCCTGTGAAACCTGCAGCTGCAGGGGGCCCTGCAGCCAAGGGGCCCCATGTAGCCAGCCACTCACCACACCTCCTCCCCAC
The DNA here is from genome assembly GCF_030867095.1 of Alligator mississippiensis. Classification (NCBI taxonomy): domain Eukaryota; kingdom Metazoa; phylum Chordata; order Crocodylia; family Alligatoridae; genus Alligator; species Alligator mississippiensis. The sequence continues at coordinate 111,384,624 of NC_081826.1, forward strand.
CCCCCCACCGCCAATGCCGCTGCCAGCTTCATCAGCCCACATTAATTCACAGGCAAACTAGGCATGTGCCCAGTGGTCCCAACCAATTCAGGGCCCTGGGATCCTCACCAGCAGGGAAATGAAAGCCACAGTTTTAAACTTGGTGCCAAAAATGGGCACCGAGTTTAAAATTGTGGCTTTCACATTTGCTTCCCTAGCAGTTGGAAGCAGGGCCTCTCCACCAATGGGGCTGAAGGACAGGACTGGGGTCTTGCCTGAAGAGCCACGCCATGCCTGCGATCCGGGTGGCCCAGCGCCTGAGGTGGAAGGGGCCGAGGTGGGCTGGGAGAGCCCTGCCTTACCTGGAAGGCTGTTGGGGCTGAACAAGCTGGGCCAGGAATGCCATGCCATGCTGAGCCTTTGTGGACTGTGGTGCTAAAGCCCCCCCAAATTTATGTTAGTCCCCCAACTGCAGCTGAGCTATCCCTCCTAGGCTGCCACCTGCCCTCAGAGACATGGCATGGCACTTCCCACCAGGCCCAGCTCAGCTCAGACCAGCCCTCTACATCTGCTGGTCTGCTTGGGACAGCTGGGCAGCAGCTCCCTCCATGTGAGTGTAATGGGGTGGGGTGGGAAAAAGACTGAGTCACGGGCAGCTGTGGGGGGGGGAGAGAGGGTGGAGGGCTGTCTGTGTGTGGGGGGGGGTCTGTGTGTATGTGATATCTTTTATTAGACCAACTAAATAGTTAGAAAGATTTTTCTTAGCAAGGTTTTGGGTTTAAAAACCTTTGGTCAGGCTGAGGGAGCATCTGCAGTTGGTGTGTGCACTCTTCCTGGATGGAATGGATAGTAAAGAAGCCAGAGGTTGCTATGCATAGAAGAAAGTCAGTCAATGAAAATGTAAATTGAGGAGTCAGGGGGTGAGAGACAGACTAGGGGGGAGGGGGAGGGAGAAGGGGGATGAATGTACTAGGTAAAAGTGGGAGAGGTACTTGGGGAGTCAGATGTCAAGCAGGTTATAATGTGTCGTAAATCCAACATCTATGTTTAATCCAGGGATGTACTTGATAGCCATGTTGGTCTGAGATGAGAAGAAATACAAAAATCTAGAACTCTTGGTTCCAAAATAATACCTTTTATTAAATCAACTGGGAAATCACAAGACAATTGTGAAGTTCATAGGCTTGTCTGTGAAAAGTGTTTTGTGAATTCCTTCTGAGGAATAATACTGAGAGAGAGAGTGGTTTTCTTGTTCAAAATGTGCCCACACAGGTAGTTGGGTATTCTTGGCTTTGATAGATTTCTGGTGTGCATTCATTCTGGTGCGCAGTTGTTGTTTGGTCTCTCCTACATATTTTCCATCAGGGCATTTGGTGCATTGGATGAGATATATTACATTCCTGGAGGTGCAGCTGTAAGATCCAGGGTGCTGATGGTTCTGTTGTGGGGTGTAGTAATTGTGGGGGTGGTGGAGATATGTTGACAGGTTTTGCATTTCTTTTTGTGACATGGTCTCGATCCATTCAGTATGTTTTGAGCCATAGGAAGTTTGCTTCTGGTGATGAGGTTAGCGAGGTTCAGTGTTTGTTTGAAGGCTAGGATGGGTGGATCTAGGAAGATCTCTTTAAGAATTGGGTCTCCTTCTAGTATGGGTTGCAATTGTTTCAGGATTTTCCATCTAGGTTTGAGGAAGGGGTGATATGTCATAACCAGCAGTGTGTGATTCGTGGGGGTTTTCCTTCTGCACTGCAGCAGTTCTTCACGCGGTACCCAGGTACCTTTTTCAAATGTGCATCTCTCTGTCTGGAAGAGTGTCCTTGTTGTGTGAAAACCTTTTTAAGAATTGTAAGGTGGCAATCCCAGGTGTTCTCAGTGTAAATTCGGTGGGATCTGAGGGCTTGGCTGTATATCACAGGTTTCTTAGTATGTTCAGGGTGATTGCTGGTTCCGTGCAGATATGTATGTTGGTCTGCGGGTTTCTTGTATAAGGTGGTCTGTATTTTACCATTCTGGATTCTGATTGTCGTGTCTAAAAAAGAGATGTTGGTGCTGGAGTACTTAAGAGATAGTCAGGTGGTACGGTGATGATTGCTGAATTTCTGATAGAACTCAATCAGAAATTGCAGGTTTTCAGTCCAGAGGATGATATCATTGATATATCTTAGTATAGCAAGGGTTTGATGGTGCAGTCTTTGAGGAATTCTTCTTCCAGGTGGCTCATAAAAGGGTTGGCATACTGTGGAGCCATTTTGGTGCCCATAGCTGTGCCCATGGTCTGGAGGAAGCCTTGGTTATTAAAAATGAAATTGTTGTATGTAAGAACAAAGCATATAAGGTCAGTAGTATCTTTGGATCTGTACTCGGAGTTGTCATCTTGCTCCTAAGGCAGGCTTGGATGCCGTACTAGTGTGTTACATTGGTATATAAGCTGGTAACATCCACGGTGGCTAGGAGGGTGTTGCTGGGTAGTGGTTTATGTTTTTAAGTTTTCTTAGAAAGTCTGTAGTGTCTTGGCCAAAACTTGCTTTTTGGGTAACAAGCGGTTTAAGGATTGATTCCATGAAACCCACTGATTCTTTCACCCATCGATAACTCAGTTTATGTTTTCACTGACTGGCTTGCAGGCAGAATGGCCTCTGGCTTCCTTTACTATTCATTCCATCCAGGAAGAGTGCACAGCAACTGCAGATGCTTCCTCAGCCTGCCCAATAGTTTTTAAACCCAAAGGCTTGTTAGAAAAATGTTCCCAACTATTTAGTTGGTCTAATAAAAGATATCAGATATCCAAAGAACCTTGTCAACCATGTGTGTGTATATTTGGCTTTAGCAGAGGTGGGGAGCAGGGAGAAGAGGTGGGCATGTGTCCCCCAGCCTGGCAGGGTCCACCTGGCCTGCCCTGTCAGCACTAGGAGGGGAAGGGGTCCCTCCCCCCCTGAAGACTAGCTCCCACGGGGGGAGGGGGTCTTCATTTTTGTGCTTGGCCAGGGTCCCAGTACACCATAAACTGCCTCAGCACTCGCTACCAATGTCTTCTTCATATCAGAGGGCCCCAAAGCTATGCCTTGCAGGGGGCCCCAAAAAATTGTGGGCTAGCCCTGATCCTGGGGGCCTCCTGGGGCTCCAGCACCAGTGACCCAGATGTGAAGAGCCTAGCTAGCAGCTGGAGTATGGCTCTGGCTGGCCAAGCTGCTGTTTCGGGTAGCTCACACTGCCACCATGTGCATCATCCTGCTTTTTTCAGGTGCAGGTTTTTTGGCACCAGGATCTCCTGGTGCAAACTAGCAGCACAGTGAGTACCTGCATGTGCATGTGCAACATATGCACTCATGTACCAACAAGTGTGCTTTAGTACATCTTTCATGGGAATATCCCAAGGAATAGCTATTATGGCAAGATTTTTTTTAAAAATGCACCTAATTTTACAGTGAACTGTTGGAAACAGTCCTGCATTAATGGGAACGCAAATTGATAAAATTTGATTGGTGAATTTCCATGGATTTGAAAGACAAAAGCTGTGGAAGGGACAGTCTTTTTTTTTTTCTCCTTTTTTTTTCTTTTTTTTTGGTAGCATGTTGAAATATAGCAGCATTTTAAATTTGGGGGTTAATTGTTTGGCTTAAAAGTGTAATTTATTTTTTCAAAGATGAATTAGCAATATTTAGGCATATTATGCAAGCTTTACTGGAGAAGCAGATTAGTTAAGCTCTAGTAAATGATTTCTAAAAGGTTAGGTTTTGAAATTGAATGTGTATGACACAGAGACACCAAACTGTAACAAGGCACATGTTGTCATTACATAAATTAAGCATCTGTTGTGTGCTGTCTTAGACTTGTAAAAATTAGAACCTAATTATATAATATTTACATATTATTTATACCTATTATGTTCATTACAAATTACTGGATGTACTTTTCACTTTGAAACAGAATGGGCCAGATCCTATTCCACCATTTCAGTGTTTAAATGGAGTCCAGCACTTAAATGTGATTCTATTCTACCATGTTCAACACACAGAAAAAAATCTATTAATGAATCAAGTTTTATAGCACACCATCACAAGACTGAGTCACAAAAATCAGGAAGGAGAAGAAGGGCCACCTTTTGTATTAAGGGTTTTGTATGCAGGGTTTTATAGGAAGGCAGTCAGGGTGGAATAGGATGGCAACAGGATGGCAGTGGCCCAAGTCCACTTATGTGCATAAATGGTGGAGTAGAATCTAGCCCAAGGTTTTACCTCCTACTTCCAATAGCCATTTAAATGGGAATTTAACCTGTATAAAACTTAGGAATGCATCTTGATGGTATTCTTAACTGCTCTAATCTATTCTTCACAAAAATTCACTAATAGAACTATATCTATATCAGGGGTGGAAAAAATATGGCTCATGGACTGGATCCAGGCCACCAAGCACTTGCATCCAGCCCTTGGGGCCTCACCCACCCCTTCCACCCACAAGGGTGGGAGTGAGGTGCCCACATGCATTCCCCCCAAAAAATACTCTATTGTCTGGTTCCCTCCCTTGTGGACAGAAGCCAGCCAGCATGCAGCTTCCATGTAGGTCTGCTGCTGCCACTTCTGCAGCCACAGGGGACCTGCCCCACTTCCCTGGTCTCCTGCTTGCTCTGGCCAGTAGTTGCAGAAGCAGCTGGGGTGGGGATGCAGCTGGGAGGGAGCATGGAGATAGGAGCTGTGGCTAGTGGCAGCGTGGATCCCACACCCGGGGGGGTAGGGGGTGGCAGGAGCATGGAGCTGGGTTGGGCAGCATGTGGGTATGAGAAAGAGTGGGGGGTGTGGGGATCCTCCCACACTGCCCCCACGGTGCTCAGTCCTGACAGGCAATGGCAGCAGCAGCAGGTGGGGCGCTCAGGACACAGGTGTCCAGTGGGGCACAGCTCTGGCCACAGCTGTACATTGCAGCATGGGGCACAGCCTTCCTAGTGCTACCTGTGTTATCCACTCTCCCTGCCACTCATGCACACCCCCTGCACTCACCAGGCACAGGAAGGAAAGCCCCATGTGCTGGAGCCAGGTGCCTTCCCTGCTGGGGCTGCACAACACCAGAGACAAGCCTCAGGCTGGAGCTGACTGCCTTCCCCACCCCTCAGGGGAAGGCACCTGGGGCTTCCCTCCTGTCACACAGCCTCAGTGGGGAAGGCAGTTAGCTCCAGTATGCAGAGCTTCTCTCCTGTGATGCGCAGCCCCAGCAGGGAAGGCACCTGGCTCCAGCATGTGGGGCTTCCCCCCTGTGCCCAGTGAGTTCAGGGACTATGTATGAGTGGCAGGGAGTGCTGGCAATACAGGAAACCATGCGGAGGCTGCACCCCTTGCTGCAATGTGCAATGCTGGCCTGAGTTGTGCCCCACTGGGTGCTTGCACCCTGAGCACCCTGCCTGCTGCTGCAACATGGGGGGAGTGTGGGGGGGTCCCCTCACACCCACACTCTGCCCCCAACCCCCATGTATACACAAGCCCCCAGCATACACTATGCCCCCCCCCACAAGCCATACATTCTACCACACACACACCCCTCCACCACACACCCACCACATACATAACATACACCCACCACATACCGCATACCCACCCTCACATACCACATACACACCTACCACATGCATGCATCTGCACACCCTACCATACACCACCCCCAATATACAAAACTAAGAATTTATTCTTGAGTTATTGTGCAGTCACCTCTATATGCAGTATGCATACACAAATAATGACAAAACGTTTTGTAATAAAATTAAAATATGTTATGGTAGGTGTTTGACTCTAGTGTATGATTTGGTTTTTTTCTGGTTCTAAGATGGCAACCCCCTCTCCCAAAAGGAATACAGTGGAGTCACATCATACGCACATTTAACTTATGCTAATTCAACTATACATGCTCGGCAACAAAAAAAAAAAAAAAAAGAGAAAAATGATTTAAATAGTGCGGGCGATTCTGCCCTCCATTCCACTTAATGAGTTCCCACCTCTCATAGTGTGAGCATCTCGCCTCACTGAGTGTGGTTCTAGTGTTTAAAGATACGCACTTTTCATACAACATGGCCCCTAAACGCAATCCAACTACTTCATCTGGTGCTCAACTGAAGAAACAGCTATCTGTTCCAATGCTAGCAGAAAAACTGGCTGTGTTGGACTTATTGAGAGATGGTATGTCAGTCTCCAACGTGGTGCATAAATATGGCTGCAACGAGTCTAGCATCCATGCCATCAAGATTCGAGAGAGAGAAATTCATCAAGCTGTGGCATCAAGTGCTCCAGTAACTGCTAAGGTGACAAGTCAAGTGCGTGATAAGACTTTAGTGAATATTGAAAAGGCATTAACCTTGTGGCTGGAAGACATGAACCGTAAACATGTGCCTGTCGGTGGCAACACATTGCGAGAAAAGGCTCTTAGCCTGTATGCACCGTTCAAACCTCCCACCGAAGAGGGACAGCCTTCTGATGAGAAGGAATTCAAAGCCAGCCAAGGTTGGCTTAACAGTTTTAGGAACTGCTTCAACCTCAAAAACATGCAGACTACTGGTGAAGCTGCATCTGCCAATGAACAGGCAGCAAAAGTCTACCCCAAACAATTAAAGAAAATCATAGAAGAAAAGGGCTATCTTTCAGAACAAGTTTTTAATGCTGATGAGACTGGCCTCTTCTGGAAAAAAATGCCCAACCGCACTTACATTTCAAAATCAAAAAGACAAGCCCCTGGCTTCAAAGTAGCTAAGACCATGTGACTGTGTTGTTTTGTGGCAATGTGGCTGGACATTTAATAAAACCGGGCTTGCTGTACAGCACTGCAAATCCTCATGCCCTAAAAGGCAAGAGCAAAAATCTCCTGCCTGTGTTCTGGCAATCAAATAAAAAGGCTTGGGTAACGGCAGCATTATTTCTGGATTGGTTCCACAAGTGTTTCATTCTGGAGGTCAAGTGGTATCTCGAAGAGAAATGAATTGACTTTAAAGTGTTGCTGATCATAGACAATGCTCCTTGCCACCCTGAGGCACTCCGGTTTGCACATAATGACGTGGAAGTCATCTTTCTTCCCCCCAATACCACCTCCATCCTCCAACCTCTCAACCAAGGCTGATCCCAATCTTAATGTGATGGAGTGTTGGAAGTCCTTCAACATTGCCGATTGCATCACTTATATTAAACAGTCAATGGATGCAATCAAGCCTGAAACAGTTAGTGCATGTTGGTGAAACCTATGGAAAGAATGTGTGAATGACTTTAAAGGTTTCTCAACCATTGACTAAGAAGTGAAATGCATTGTTCAGGTGGCCAGGCAAGCGGGTGGTGATGGCTTCATCGACATCCTCGAGGAAGAAATCGAAGAATTAATTGAGGGCCACAGAGAAACATTGACTAACGAAGAGTTAGAGGAACTGATAAAATCGTCTACAGAAGATAAAGATGATGACGAGGAGCAGGAAGAGCCAGCAAGTTGGAATCTTCATAAATTTGCTGAAGTGTTCCAAGCAGCCAAACACTTGAATGATTTAATTTCTGAATATGATCCCTCCATGGAATGAAGCCTCAAAATCACACGTAGTATTACAGACAATTTGAGACCGTACCAAGAAATGTTTGAGCAGCTCAAGAGACAACAGCGACAATTGCCGATCACCATGTTTTTCAAGAAAAAACAACCAGCAGCAGATGAGCCTATGCAATCAACTTCTCGAGCTGAACCAGAGCCAACTACTTCATTTATGACTCGCTCTCTGTCACCTAAGCCTGGCCCATCGTCTCCTGGATTGACATCAAGCCCTGATGACCCCCCAATATGGGCGATTTAAGGGATTTTCAAGGGTAATTTTGACTATACGTGATGTTCACCTTATGTGCTGACTTTAGAACCTAACCTCTGCGTAAGATGAAACTCCACTGTATTTCCAGAGAGCAAAGGGAGTGACTTCTGGTCGCAAAGGTCAGGGGATAGTGTGTGGGACTTCCAGTCACAAGATGACAACAAGATGGTGGGCAACTGTCAAGAGGTGGGACTACCCAGGCAGCTGTCAACAACTCACCAAAATTCATTAAGTGGCTCTCCACCTGAAAGAATTGCCTGCCCCTGATCTATATGGTAGAACTGGTAAGGCAGTAGACTGAATTACATTTTCATTTGCAAAGTCTAGTAGTTTGTTTGAGTGATGAGGAGTTATGACTCCCAAGATATAACTATAATATTTTAAAAGGCAGGGTAGAGATACACCTTGTAGACTAACTGAATAAGAGATATTATCATTTTATAATATTATAGATTGGGAGATAAATATTATAATAGTTTTATAGTGATTTTGTAGCCATGATAGACCAGGAAATATGCGAGTAAAGAAAGGCTTATAGGTCATCTATTTCACTGGACCAAATTTTCATAGCTGTGATAGACTCCTTCAAGCTTTCAGATAAAATTATAGTTATGTATTAATTTGTTTTTTTATTATTAATATCTCTTCACACTTGTGAATAACCTTTAATAGAATAAAGTATATGGTCTAGTAGAAATATAGCAAATCATTTTCTCTAGTCTTAGAGGTAGATATACATAATAAAATATCTGTTGCTAAAGTATTGGAATCAAAGGAAAAGGATGTTCAACCCATAGCAGCAGATTAAGAAATTCTTCAGGACCCTAGGGAAGTTCCTTTGAAGATTCTCTTCTTCCTCAGTGCAACACTAGTGAGAAAATAGATGACTACTGAGACTGATGTTTAATCCAGGGACAGGGCCTCTTTCACTTGTCATGCCTATAAGTGGCATTTAGGTGTCTAAGGGCACATACAAGCATTACATTTAGATTGACCTCAGCAAAATTAGGTCATTCTAAATGCCCAGTTGTGCAGCTGTTCACAGGGCTTAAATTGCCCTAAAAGTGGTGTGCCCCATCTAAATTCACCTCAGGAGGTAAGTTAATTTTGACCAAATCTAAAATGGGTTAATCTGGCCTAACAAATACCTGTATGCATTCATAGCACAGCCCCTGGTCTGGGAAAGCCCACACCCTCACCCCAACCCCATGGCTGTGCTGTTTAACCCCACCCCAACTACCCTCCAGTCCCCGCCCCCCCCTGCAACCTTTCATCCCTCTACCCACCAGACCCCCCCCCACCACCACCACCAATCCTTTCAGCCCCTTCCTCCCCAACTTACTTACCTCCAGCTGCCCAGGCAAATGCCTGCATGTAACAGAACCTGACTCAGGTTTAAGCAGATCAGAGCCAGTGTAATCTTATTCTGCTGTGCTTGAATCTCTGAAAAACTCTTAAATTGCTTACTTTTGTATCTTGCCTTCAATTTAAACTGAAGACTAAGTCACAGAAGGTGAAGGAGAAGAGCTCAGCCACCTTTTCCATTAACAGTTTTTCAGGGATTCAAGCAGTGTTGAATAAAATTGTATTTAAACACTAAAAGATAGGCTATTTGGTTTTGCCAGTGCTCTTGAGATTGATACCAATAGGTGTGGCCCTACTCACCCACTTCTAATCTCTATGCATCAAACCCAGAAGTGAAGCACTGAAGGTAAGTATACCTGCCACTATTCTTAAGATTTCTTAGTCCAACATGCTTTAAGGTTGCAGTGGCAGGCATCCCTGGGGTAGCTTCATTTCCATTCTTGGCTTGTGTGGAGCTTGCCACTATAGGAAAAAAGCACTGTTGAAGCAGTATAGATACATCATTAAACATATCATACATAGATTAGTGTCACAGGTATGACCCAGACATGGATGTTCAGATTTCAGAAACTGAGGGGCAGCGATACTGGAATTCCAGAAGAGAAGTCAAGCTGAAGGCAACAATACCAGGTACCAATCCAAGTCTAAAGGATTGTTCAGGGCTGAGGCAAATCCATGATCAAGGCCAGGCCAGAGGTTAGGAGCTAGGGGGTCCAATACACAGGGTAGGATAGATGGGAATTTGGTACTGGGGTCAAAGTCAGGAATAGATTTGGAGCAAGGCTGGAGGTAGGACCCAAGGCAGAAACATGAGAGGAATAGGGAAGCTAGTCTAAGACAGGAACAGGAGTCTGGCAAGGAGGCCCACAGGAGAGATACTAAAAGTAAGTATTCTTGTAAAGATAAGGCCCTGCAGGAAATGGGAGGGTTTTATAGACCTCACATCAGAACCCATTGGTCCACCCAGGTCCAAACTGAATCCCTGTTAGGAACCTAATGGAAGAGCCCAGGCTGAACTGGAGCAGATGCATGACTAACCTCCCCGTGATGCCACAGCCCAGTCCTCTGTCTACAGGCTCCATGGGTCAGGGTTTGAAACCCAGAGGCCCTGACAATTAAGATCTGGATCCCCAACGTATATGTTAGGACAAAATTCTTATGTCAGTTTTGTAACCATCCAATAATTTCTTGTACTAAACACAAAGTTAACTCAGTCAGTCAAGAGATACAATTTTGCAGTGATAGATTTCTTAAAGAGAAGGATAGGTTTCTTATTGCTGGAGCCTCAAAGACAATGCCTGATTTTAATAAATGTTTTGGTTAAGCTAAAAAAACAAACTAAAGGAGTAAAAGACAAACTTACTGATTACTGACTCACCACCCTCCCCTTCTACCCCCTCCTCCCCGCCCCCCACTTCTAACTAAAATAAAATCTTCTTGGCTTGGAGACTCCATTTTCCAATTTCAGCTCATGGGACATTTGTATTTCCTTGCTACGCATTTCTGGTAAGAAAGACTTGTAGCAGAAATGCTATGGAAGCTTTCTCTTCAGAATTTGATGCAACTGTACATGGTTTCACTATATAAGGTGTACTGCTAAAAATTCTCACTTAAGATCACTTGGAGAAGATAGAATGAGTGTTGTTTTAGGTTATCTTTAAAACAATTTAAATCTATAGAATGTTATGCCATCACAAATTTAGAACAGTTTCAGAACAGCTGCTGGTTAAGGATTAATGATGTCTCAGACTTGCCCAACTATGATTTGCCACTAGGGCTAGAGACAAAAATGACACATTAACTGGTACAAATGATCAAAAACAGGTTCAAGTCTGTAACACAACAGAAGTTCAGCACACTTAATCTGCTTTCAAAATGGCTGAAACTAGTTTAAGATAAACGTGGATGGATACAGCATTAGATTGAACTGATTTAGGTTAAATGAGTTTCTTGAATTTCTGCTCCACATTCCCTCCAGATTCAAATTAACTCACAATCCCCAAGCATCCCAGGATGCTTTGTACTTTCCCCATTAAGCCCCTTCATAAAGTGGGTGGGCTAGCCTTGGCCCAGGCTGTCTTCTCCAACAGAGCAGGGAGGCATGCTCTAGCACCCTTCAGCTTATGGCCGGGGCCACTGCAGGCATGTGGCTGCATTTCCAGAATCAAAAGTGAATGTCTGTTCATTTGCTTATCAGTTCAATCTATGCAGTTTAGACTAATCTGCAAAAATTGAATTGATTCAGCCTTGGGCTTTTTAACTGTCTGTACTTAGCCTGGAGGACTGGTGATCAGTGGCTTGTACAGGAGCCAGGACTCTATTGCACCTCTGCAATGGGAGGGTGGCATGTAGCTCAGAGGTGAAGAAGAGGAAGGTGAAGGGAGCAGGGGGACTCAACGAAGAGAAGACTTTTTCTCTGGTTGACTTAGTGCTGGTAAATGTGCCCTAGAAAATGAAATCCTGAATTTATCCACACAGTAGGCATAGCATAGTCAGAAATGGGACAAACCTCACTCACATGCCTCAGGTGCAGCCTGGAAGGAATGAAAGAGGTCTCCATGGCATAACCCCATCCTTGATATTGTTCATGTAGTAACAGGGACCAAACAGGCAAAAACAGTTTTGCTCATGCTATGATCCATCAGTCAAGAGAGCTGAGTTCTGCTAGTTTGCCATGTGGCGGTGGGAAGCCTCTCTTCCTGGTTCCTAACGTGTAAGAGAATTTTGAGTTTCCTTTGTAAAGTGCTTTGAAATCCATGTAAGACCTAAGCATGGTTGTGATAAGTACTTGCTGTCTGTCTGGGCAGTACCCGGCCATGTCTTCCCAGCAGCTGTTTGTCCCTGCCTCTAGCTCCAGTGAATTGGATGTATTTAAATACTCTTGACAACATGCTACTTGAGGTACCCCTTGATAGACTCAAGGCTCCTCTCAGTAAATGCCAGCTCTTAGTTTTCATTCATTTTTTTATATTAAAAAAATTAATACTGGAACAGTTATCTTGCAAAGAACTCAGAAAGATCCTAATAGGGCAGAATGCTTTTAACACTATGGATTCTTATTTGAAACTTCTGGGTTTCTCTTGTGATTTATGTTTGTAAACTTAGTGCTAAAATTGTGCAATGCTTTAGTTCTTCAAAAGGGCCAAAAGGCACCCAAGTGTGCCATGGCACCCTGGTTGAGCATCACTGGATTGTATCAGTTAACATAGTGTCTCTGCACTGAGATAAACCCCCAGCAGCTCCACTTCCAGCATGGGGCCATTGCATAGTGAGACCACGGGTCCTAGGGAAGAATGCTTTCCCGAGGTCTATGGTCTTGCTGCAATTTAAGCAGTGGCTCCATGCTGAGAGAGGAACTGCTAGGATGACAAGACCAGAGAGCTTGGGGAAGCATGCCTCCCCTGGTTCCATGGTTTTCCTGTACTTAAGTTCTGGTGATGCATGATCAGCATGGAGCTGCTAGAAAGCAAGGCCATAAAGAAGCTTCATGGTTTCACTGCACTTAAGCCATTCAGAGTGGCTGTTTTGTGGAGAGGTTAGGGAGGAGTAGACATTTGGAGGGTAGAGGGTCTGAGACCAGTGCATCCTGCAAATTGAGCATTTTATCTCCAGTACCCTGGAATGACCTGGATAAGATGAACCAAAGAGAGAACCCTTACTTCAATTGGTTTATCTTTAAAACATTTGGAGGGTACTTAGCATAGGATTACATACGTTAACAGGTGAATGTTCTCATTTGAAGTGCATTTACAGGTTACTTTTAAACCCATAGATAACGCACAGACAACTAAGACTCTCCCATCTCCTAACTCCAGTCATCAATGAGAGAAAAGTAGGACTAGAAGGGACCACCAAAGGTCATCTAGTCCAATCCCCTGCCTGAGGAGATGAGCATCCCTATCCAAATCATACTATACAAATCCATATTCTAAAATCTTCCTAAAACGATTGTCAACTCTGACACAAAACAAGACAACACTTTAACCAGCCACAGGTAAAGCAGGAAAACCATAGCCACCAATGTCCTGGTTCTATAAAAGGTTGTTAAAATATGCTCAAGATATCCCAGGTAGAAGGCCATGCCCCCACTACAGAGAAAGGCAAAAACTCCCACAGTCTGTATCAGTCAGACCATGGGGTAAAATTCCTTCCTGACCCCAAATATGGAGATAAGTCTGACAGCAAGTTGAATGGCAAAACCCAGTCTAGTCAGTCCTTCAGGAACCTACTCACACAACCTCCTACTTTGTCACGGGGTAGTAGTATATGGGGACAGGAGGCTAACTAGTTGTTCAGGTATTCAGAGAAAGGTTCTTACACTCCTAGAGAATATAATGGATGCTTACAGAGAAGAGTTTTGTTTGAGGTGTAAGGTGTCTTGAGAAAAGTTTTATTTAAGAGGTAAATAGAAAAAACTCTTTGTTTTTGTTATCAATTACTGTTACAACTTTTTATTAGGATACAAATTGACCTGTTTTTATTTGATACATTGACCTTGTGGTTTGTGTTCTCTGACTATAATGAAGCTCATGGTATGTGTAATAATAATTCAAAATTAATAGTCTTTAACAATGCTTATTTAAAATATGCTTTATTTTTCATTAAATGTTTCCTTTTGCATTCTCCTTCCGTACATAATTCACAATATTAAGCACACACTTAGTCAAAGAGAATTTATCTAACAATCTAAGTGATGTTCTTTTATTTTCAACATATCAACATTTGCCAGGTTCCTGCTTGTGACAAAAGTGGGCCTACTCATGGCCGGTCACCATATTCACCATTCCTCTGTTTAGGGCAGTCTGCCCTGTCTCGTCTGCCACGACTTGATGGGATAAATATGATGTAATAAGTGAGAGGCTGCCCATCTAAATTCCTCGATACCGAGGGGTTTAGACACGGCTCCAACCTTCCCTATACCATGTCCCATGCCTCACAGATAGCATCATATGTTGATTATAGCACCAGTCAAGGGCTGGGTCAAACTTTGCCCCTTGTTGGGCTGCTAGCATTCTACTTTTGCACTCTTCCCCCTCTCACAGGGCCTCATTCATACTGCCCCTCACAAAGCCACTCTCAACCCACCCTACTCCATGACTCTGTGACTCCACGACCTAGACTCTCTAGGTGTACTTGGCCCCACTCCACCCTCTTATTTGGGCCTTGGGGTCTTACACAGATGCAGGTGCCTCTCTCTAGGCATGCCTGGTCCCACTCCACTCTACTACCATCTAAGTTGTAGTAGGGTTATAAGGTGCTCCTACCCACCTTTCACTAGGGAGCCAACTGGTCTGGCATTACTGGGGAACTACCCCTCCATGGTCCCATCAGGCCATCCTTTCCCAGCAGGGTATCGTTTCAAGTCATACTTCATGACTGCTGTGGCCTGGCTGGTGGAGAGAGGAGACTGCCAACATGAAGAGGAGCAGTCAAGATGGCTATCACCCCTGCCTCTCACTTCTGATTGGCTGATTCCAGCCCTGTCCCTCTCCACCAATCAGTAGTGAAAGGCATGGCCACTCAAGCTCCTTATCCAGTCAGGGGTTGGGGGGGGGGGCCTCCGCAATAAGCCCACAAAAATGGTAGCTGGCCCCATAATAAGCCTGCAAAAATGGCAGCCAGCCCCAGGAGCTGCCTGCAAAGTCAGCCACCTGCCACCTCAATTTGGGTAGGTCCCTAGTTCTTGGTGATGGGGTAACTGTATCATGACCACAATATTGGAAGAAGGATCTTTACCTCTACACTCCAGTTCTTTTTATCATTGGGTATAAAATCTGCAGGCCTTATCACTGGGGCCACCAACATCTTATCTGAGGGTCTGGTTCCAGTGATGCTTTTGCCAAAGGTTCATTTTCATCTCTGATTTGTTATATGTAATTTATATTTGAAAGGTGTAGGTAGATATTTATTAATCCCATATCACTCAGATAAAGAAAGTATTAAACATTAAAATAGCTCAGAGATATTTCCATTAAGTGTCCTTTGTGGTTTCCAAGTCTTTTCAGGAATTAGCATGCATCCTTATATGTATGTTGCTGAACTGAAGAGACAGGATTTGTTGCATCTTAGGCACTGTTGGGAATTGAAACAATGTCTGGAAGAAAGTACATTGAACCAGGTAAGAGAGAAGAATTTCTATCAGGTTTACATATATTTTATGTCAAGACTCACTCATGTTATTTGGAAGAAAAAATCTATTTTAAAGAATACCATCCACAGCAGCTAGATGAGCCATGGAGGGCCGGTTCTTTCCCAGAACACTGTTTGACACTTGATGCTGCTGTTGGAGGATGAGGACATGGCAGGTCTTTAGACTTTCAGTGAATTGGATAGGACATGATGTTCCTATAGAAATAGTTCTCTTCCCTTATGGAGTGAAAACAAAGTGGTCCATTGTGTCCATATTAGGAATTCACTTGTTGTTAATGCAGTTTTGCTTATAAGCTCACCAACATTCAAGATGATCTCTGTGTAAGCTATCATTTTACTTTTTAAATCAGGCATACAATACACACCCTGGCTTGCTCCTGAGAGATCAAGAGCAGAATCACCTAACACCAGCAAACATTTTTTTTATTTTTTTTTCAGAGTCAGGCCCTTAGCCCTCTTTTCACTTTGCTTCCATTAGTAGCAAATCCCCCTTGTCCTTTTTAATTTTTAATTACCATTGTCTGTTCACCTTTGTTTTACCCATGACATCTTCAATTTAAACAGTATCAGAGAGGTTGATGTGAACAGTTTTCTTTTCAGCTTAAGTGACTGCAGCTCGTTTAGTTGTTAATTATGCAGGGAGGTTTGCATGGCTGCGGCTGGTAATTTGAATATGCTCCCAATGTCAGGTCTGTGTCTGGGCGGCTGAGCTTGTAAAAGGATTATGATGTATATATGGTTCATGGCTAAGAGGGCTAATGAAAGTACCTCATTTAATCAAACACAATTAATTAAATGAACTTATGATATTAACCCATCTTTCCGTGCATGTATAATTTATATTAATTGATCTGCTGCATTGAAATTGACCAATCAGGTGGGCTGCTGACAGCCTAAGGAAGAAGGAAGTACCATTAGCATTAGTTTGATGCAAACCATAATTGATGGGTCAGTGTGTTTTAGGGATGTAGCAAAAGCTTTGTTAATTGTCATAAGAAGTTCAAATTGATTGTGTCTGCATTAGTACATAAATTTAAATTGATTAATGTTTTGTTCTAAAATTAATGTCTATAGTGGATGGGTGATACAATGCTTTATTTATTGGATTCATTAATGCAGTCTCAGGAAAAATAGTGTTGAAGATAGGTAAGTGAGAGTAGATCGTTAAGGATGAGTTCAATGGAGCCATTTGAGAGGCAGAATTCTGACACTGAGTCTGAGCTGCCAAACTCTACGTTCTGCTTTGTAAAAATGTTTGAGCATGAAAGACTCCAGTGAGACCATGCAGCTTGAGTATTTAATTAAAGCTTGTCTGAAGACAATTACAACAGAAAATACCTTAAATATATAGTCCACTGAGAAGAGGAAATATTAAGAAACCCTAGAGCTAGCTGACAGTATCTCATATGCTGTTATATGCCACCACAGTCTACATCAATATTGCCCCCCAAAAATTCTTGTAAACCTGTTTCCTACAAGCATTACATTTTATTTGCACTGTGTCTTTAGATGAAAAGGAAACTAAAATTTGTTACTATAAAATTTGTAACTATAATTTTGACTGTTTCTGTTATGTATTAGCCACCATAGGGTAATACTATATACAGATTTATATTTGACAGTCCCTATGTTTTAATAAGATATTTGCAATGCACATGTTTGTTTTTATGTTATAAGATAGGACATTTTGACATGTTTTATGGTGCAAGCACTTAAATAAATATACTTTGTCCTCCTCATATCACATTGTATTTCAGTTTGTTTCACTTTTTGACACACAATTTTCAAATTGAACAAAGAAGAGTAGGAGATCCACTAAAAAGTCACTTTAATTCATTTATACCCCTTTTTTCTTACCAAAGAAAACTTAACATCTGTTTCTTATAAACTGATTTAAATAGAAAATGTGTAATGCATCCTTTCACCAAATGGTTCTTTCTTTTATTGGAGGAATAAAGCAGTTTGACTGTTCTGCTTTTACTACAGTGCATTCATGCTCTTAGAAATGGGACATCTCCATTTTCACGAGGAAACATTCTGAATTTCACACAGTAGAGAGAAGATTAGCTGTCTTTCTCTGCTGTCTTATTGAAGTATGGTATGCAATGCATTATTTACAGACAGTTCCCTGAGTCTGTAACAGTTGAATTATATTCAAATATCACTCCATGTGGTGGCACTAGTGAGTAGCAAACATCATAATTGGTTCTTGGAGCACAACTCTACTTCTAACTTTTTGAGGTTGTGTTAATGGGTGCCTTGCACTCATTTTCTATTGCCAGATTTTAAGGACAGCAATTCAAAGCTAAGTCATATTGTTCTGAAATAGGGATGAAGTGATGAGATTTGTCATGTGCAGCAATATCTGCAATACTTTTGACAGTTCAGGCAAATTAAGTTCTTATTACTTGTTTAAATTATGTTTAGTGTTCTTTTATTTGCTAGTTTTATATCTGCAGTGTATACTAT
This sequence comes from Alligator mississippiensis, assembly GCF_030867095.1. Classification (NCBI taxonomy): domain Eukaryota; kingdom Metazoa; phylum Chordata; order Crocodylia; family Alligatoridae; genus Alligator; species Alligator mississippiensis. The sequence goes on from NC_081826.1 coordinate 111,402,403, forward strand.
ATAAATAAAGATATCTATGCAAACGTAGTTCTCAAATATCAGGTGACAAAATAATAAATGCTGTAAGTTTTTTGTGTTTTGTATACACCTTTGCATTCATTCGTGTTATTCCATTTAATTACCACACGGAGATGCATGCTTTTCAGTATGTTGATTTCCCAGTTGTACAAGATTTTATTTTCAAAGATTTTACCCTAACAACGTGTGAAATATCTGATCAACAGTCAACATCAGTGAAATGGACTGATGCTGTGTATAGAAAAGCATGAATGGCTTCCCTTTGCACCACTATAAAGAAAAAAAAATAGAAAATCAAATGAAAAAGAATGTGTTACTTAAATAAACTGAAGCAGGTAAAAACTAGGTTGTGCCCCACAACATGATACACCAGGCGAGGAAAAACCCTGACTCCAGGAATACTATACCTATTGGCCAGAATAGACTGAAAATGAGTGCCTTAGGAGTCACTGACTTAAATGGAGACACTTTCTGTCATTTTTCCCCAAGTCAGAAAGGTTAAAAATCAGTCAATAAATAAGTTGTGATTCAAAAAGAATGTTGCCTTTATTTATCTACTCTGTGAATGGGTCACAGATGTTCTAAAAGTGGAAATTAATGTTATTTAAAAAATACCCCACTTAAGTATAAGCAGAATGCAGTATCACTTGTAATTATTTCATTAATTGTTTAGTGGCTTATGGTGCAGTCAGAGCTGTGTTCCTTACTAAAGTATGCAAAAGATGGAAAGAGATTTTTGCTTGCCACCTGTGATGTTTTTAGTGAACCTATGGGAAAAAAATGCAAAGGGATTGGTGTGAAATAAGTAGAGAAGTTGTGATGTTGTTCGTCAGGTCATCTGGCCTCTATTTTCCCAATGTGAATTGGGATTAATGATGGAAAAATGCCTTAGATATGTTTATTATGCCTGAGTCTGTACTCGTGGGTTCTTTTCTCACATTGAAATGTTACAGTAACTCATGAGTTGGAGTGGTTGGCTATGTACACCTTCAGTTAAATAGTTCTGCTATCAGTAGGTGTCACTGCAGCTAATAGGAATTACTCGGAAGACTGAAAGGCAAAGGGGGTTAATTCAGTTAACAGCACGAAGTGAATCAAAATAGTAAACAAGTAAAAACTGAAGAAATGTCCTCCTAATCATTGTGCTATTATTAATATAGTCTATGTCATAATTTGGAGATTTGAAAGTGATGGATTCCTAGTAAAATATTTGTCCCCTTCTTTGGAAAACATCACCATCAGTCTTGTATTAGGGTTTGTAGACAGACAGGCACATGCATTCAGTTTAGTTAAATCAAGGGAAGAAACAGTTATCTTGAAACATGATAAGACATGTATAGTGTAGAAAGCTTTGCCCCAAAATTTATAATACAAAATAATGATAATTCTATCACAGCAGAATATATTTTCTTCAAACACTCTCTGAGGTTGCAGTTGCCTATTACATTTCCAAGAGAAAGTTCTTATATGTTTAAAATAGCTTATTACAGTGCTCTGAAAATGTATTTAATAGAAGCCAGAGGAGAATTATTATACAGTATAATATAAAGGTTATTATTATATAGTTTTGATACTGAGATGAAGACCATTCAATATTTTTTTTATCTTAACTACAGTCTTAAAACTTATGTAAAACTAAATAATTCAGGTAGTTGTATACTTATGCTTTCTATTAAATGAAGTCATCTGAACCTGGTTGTTGTTGTTGTTTGTTTTGGGTTTTTTTAGACAGGTACTCCAGTTCTTAGTGGTATAATCAGTAAAATGCAGTGAGTACACTACGTGTCATTAGATTGTATACAATGTTTATTTATTTTGTTACCATTTTCATAGCATAAATGTTTTGCATGAAGTCACAATAATTGTTATAAGCTGACAATTAAAAGAAGTTACAGTCCTGTGTTTCTGTAGTTAATAGAAATTAATTCTAAGATAATATAGTAGGAAGCAATTCATTTTTTTTAATAGCGTATATCAAAACTCAGGCCATTCCCAGGCAGGCTTCTAATACTTTCTGAAACACAGTTTTATGCCTAAATCCAGATTCTTACTGGTGGCAATTGTCTGTCTCAACAACAGGAGGTTGTTCTGTCCTCGAATTGGCTGTCTGGTCAATTTAAGATTCTATTTTTAATCTATTAAAATATGAGCCAGGCTTGAGGAACCTGGAATGCGATGAGCATTATTCCTGTTAGCTTCAAAGAGAATATGAGGCAAGCATTTTCATATGAAGCATGTTTTACTAAAGTAATCAGTATCGTATATTAAATAGCTAAACTCGTGTCACTGTATTCACACTGTATACACAACCCAAAAGTCTATAACATATCCGGAAGAAAATATGGACAGTTATCAAGTTTTAATGAATTAATTCTAGAAAAAAGATCTTGGTTTTATCCTCTTTTGCTGGGAATAAATAAATATGTGGTCAAACTTAGGTATTGACTGTATTTAATACAGCATGTTTTAGAACTTTTTTCATATGCTTATGGAGTTGAAATGTTTTACAAATTATTTTACAACATTTATTATGTAGAAAAGGGTCTGGGCTTGTGGGCAGAGATGTGATTCTAACATACTGATAGCCTGCATGATTAAATGAAGAAGAATGGTTTAATGTGATGATTGTGACTATAGTTTGTAAATTTCATTTACTGTCATCTAAAAATGAAAGCTTTCATGTATGACTGAAGCTCCATCTGAAGCTCATGTTATAGTGTCAAGAGGATTTGTTCAATTTGTTTTGAAATTAAGTTATTGACAAAAATCAAATGAACCAAAATGATTTATCTTTCTCTCCACACTTCTTGGTCACTAAATACTTAGTCATTTTCCTCTTAGGAACTAATTCAGCCATTCTTACAACCTCTAAAGGGTTGTATCTTATTGTACAAGTCATTCCATTCATTTCATCAGACAGTTGGGCTAACATATGCAATGTATATTTTGTATATTACATATGTATTTGTATATATATATACACTCACATACACTCATATATACAGTATTTACTGGCATAACAAAAATTGCATGTTATATCATTTTGAAATGATAACTAACTAATTGTTTATATTCAACATTCCATCTAGTAATATTTAAGAAATGTAGAATAATTTAGGTAATGTACATTTGCAGAATATTGAAGATTACCATTGCTGTGTCTATGCTAAAGCTTACATGCTGTATTTTTTAATACATTTAACTTTGCTTCTAAAAATGCAACTCACCCTAGGTAATATGTATTTCTTTTAAAGCTAAAATATACATGTGCATTAATAGTCCAATTTCACATTCTGTTGAACACCTTGCAACGTCTGCAATTTGGCTGTCTCCCAACTTGCCTGCTTTGTTGTTGGAAGTCAACTAAAGTTTGCCCATATTAATGTTTTCAACTATCATACCTGAAGCAAGAGAGAGAGAGAGATGAAAGAGATTAGTTCTATGTCTAAAAATTGGTTATCTGTAGCTTTTCATGAAATTTGCCCAAAGGGAAACTTTCTAGATAATTTTCTTGTTACTCGACATGATCCAGTCAGAATCGCATTTGTTCCTTTGTCGTGTTACTTTAGCATGGTATGTTGAGTAAAGTGAACAGGTGCCCTCTTGTATTGATCAGCGATCATGGCAAGGAGCTATTATTAGATTTTGAAGGGGAAAGAGAAGGCATGAGAAATGAAGAGGAGAAAGTGGGACAGGTTATTGATGATGGTAATAACTGTGCTCGCTGGTCTCCAAACACCGGAGCTGTAAAGTTGACCAGATGAGGAGATCAGTATAGATATGTTGAGGGGAAAAGACAACATGAAGAAGTATGGAGCATAGCTTCTTACCTGGCAGAGTTATTAAAGTTCATTGAAGGAAGATGAACTGTTTCAATATGTTAAACACTTGAGGCTGTTAAGAGAGAGTTGCTGTCACTGGAAGAGGCATTGTTTGGGGAGCTTTGCTCCCCCCCCCCCTTTTTTTTTTTCCTTTTCTTTCTTTTTATTTTTTTTTAATTTGAGTTTCAGTTCCTACACAGCTGTATCCCTGATCTCTATGTAGAAATTAAAAAGCAAGCTAATCCTTTCCTGTCAAAAAGAGAGACCACAACTGTATTAATTCCTGATTCTGAAAGCTAAGATCACCTGATAAGTCAACCAGTAAGATGGAGTTATCCATTGTTAACACAGATATACAATATTTACTTCATCCATCCATTTGGTATGATGTCTTTCTCAGATAGAGTTTAATACTAGGCAAGCCACAGCCATATTTTAGAAGCCAAAGATGCAAAATATTATATAGCTTTGTGTGTAATAAAATGTACTACCCAGCAGAGATGGAAATATACTCAATATGAATCAGAATATGCTACTTTTATTCAAACAGTGACTCTAATATAATTAATGTAATGATGATAAAAGGCAAAAATGTAATTCTACATTCTGTTCGATAGTAAGAAGTGCACTAAATTAAGAGACAGTGAACTCTCAACAGTAAATTTTGCTTGAGGGTTAAACTCCCTGTTCTGTTGAAAGGTCACTACATGATTCAATGTTTTTAATCCTTCCACAGTGTAATGACATTTTAGGGGTTGTTTGCAAACATATATCAAGGTTGTCTATACAGAATCACATTTGATTTCAATGCATGGGGAAGGGTTACGTCTTCGATTGTGTATAAAGCACGTGCTAATTTAAATGCTGTCATAGGAGTTTGTCTTATATTCTGGAAAAGAAAATAAATGTAGACCATTGAAATAGATCGGAAAGGAAATCATTTAAATTATTATTCACTGTCAGTCATTCCATTTGTGGAACGAAGTATTATGTAGGGCCCTCAATCCTTAAGTTAAAATACACAGTTCTCATTAACATTAGTGGGAATAATGTGACATACAAATTACGAACAAATAAACTTCAAACCAAATACTGCCTTTGGAGGTACACTACTGAAGTCAGTGAGAGCCCCCTGCAATTATGCATTGAAGGACAGAGACTGATTTTCTGCACAAAGCTCTCAGTCTTAAGAAGACTCAGCTGGCAGTCCTTCAAAAAATAAAATAAAAAAGAAGCCCTCCTTAAAAAACAGAGGAAGTTTTCTTTATATTCTATTCAGTATCATGAAGTTTTTCATGCATTCTTTAGCCAGTTTACAGATTTGCCAGACTGTAGTTGGCATTTGCAAATATTATGTTCCCTGAAAAATGTGGTTTTTGTGATCCTGAAACTGAATTTGGGATGTATTCACCAGATATTTATGGCTGGAAATAGTTTTTGCATGCGTGGGAGTAGGTTTTACAAAACTTCTGGAAAATTCATTGTGAATCCCCGTTTTTCCCCAGTAGTCCAGTAGTAGGCTGGTGTGGTTGGGTTAAACTCTTGACTTTAGGGGAGATTTGAACTCTCAGTCTGTCAACTTCCATATGCATATTCTGAGAGTCAGCCAAGAGAATCATTCTTCTCTGGAATAGTTGATGCAAAGTGAAACAGTTCCAACAGGAGGGACAGAGGAAAAACTACATCTGAATACCTTATAGCCTCATGGTTAGGAGATCTTAGGAGAAAGGAGACCCAATTTAAAATTCTCTTTTTATCTGATTTAGGACAAAGATTTAAACCTCTGGGTTGCCAGTTGGAGAGCCCTGACCAATGTGACCCATGAGTGATTAATACACGAGTCCTGGGCTTCTTTTCAGCCACCACTCTTGCTGCTGCTGCAGGGGTCTTTGAGTTCCCCCGCTCTCCTCCAGCTTCCACTTCCTGTGCCTGCCTCAGGGGGTGACTGCAGGGGCCCATGGCCTATGGAAAATGGATTGTGCTACCCATATAGTAGTAGAAGGGGAAAGAACTAGTGGACCTGGATATAGTAACCAATCACTCAGAAGTTGGACAGCCCTAATTTAAACCAAGGTCCATCTCAGAATATCTCATTATCTGGCAATTAGGACAAATCACCTGAAATATCATTTATTGCCAGACAGTAAGATACGTTGAGGTGGATCTTGCTTTATTTCCCTTACTGGAGTTATTCCACATTGCATGGGCAACTTGTATAATTCACTGAGCAAGCAGCAGAAAGTGGCTGTCTAGCCTGGTGCTCAGGACACTCACCTAGAAAGTGAAATATGTGGATACCAGTCTTCTGAAGGGTGGGAGACCTGGTTCAGAGGGAAGAGAACCTATAGGTACATGCAGATGCTACACTTAGATCAACCTAACTAGGACTGTCAATTTAAGTATTAAACTGCACATATATTTGGTGAGTTCAGATTATGAAAAAGTGGCCAGCTCAATTGACTTAATTCACCTGAGGAGCTGAGCTAAGTAGATTGGGCTAACCCATGTACATGTTCAGAGTGTATCCCCGCACCTGGGAAAGCCCAACTGCTGATCTCAGCCCTGGGTCTCCCCAGGCTGATTGAAGCCCTCCTCCCCAACCCTGACCAGGCTACTTTTAGCTGACCAACCACTGCCCCCCAACAGACAACCTCCCCCACCGTATCAACCAACCAACCATCCCCCATGTACATGTTACCCCTTCCCAATCCCCCCACCTGTCCCCCCCCCCATCCCAACTTACTTAGATCATATTTGTTGCATGGCTCCCAGCACCACTGAAAGTGCACAAGCAGGCCTCGATCTATAATCCCATGACTTAAAGTAAGCCTTGGGATCATAGATGGTCCCAGGGACATCTGCATATGCCCTTCATCTCCAACATTCTAAGTGAGTGCCCCAACCATTAGGCTACATTAGGGTATAAACTACAGAGCTCATCTAGTCCATCATTCTTTTTGCAGGTCTTAAACCTGCAAGAAAGGGAATCATTTCATTTTTGGGTCAATGAAACATTTTGTCCAACATGAAATTAAGTTTTTCAGTTTTCCAATTCTGAGAGGGAAAAAAAAAAGCTGCTTTTTATTTTGGCTCAGTCAAAACCAAATCATTCTCATTTTTTTGTTCAGCAGCTGAATCATTGAATCAACTGTATGCATAGCCTTACAAGGAATACAAAATCCATTCACTTTAAAGAAAACAAATAACTAGAGATTAGGTAACTTGATCAGACACTAACAGCAGTCCTAAAACCTCACCATCTCAAACTAGATTTGAACCAACTATTTATTGAGGAGCTGTTTCCATCAACATATGCATTTCCTGGTTCCAGCCATGACCAGAACAGAAAAACATACGTAAGTGGGAAAGTGACATTATGGAACAATGCCACACAGTGGCTCTTGTAGGAAATATTCTGAGGGAACATAATCCCTCTTTGAGTTTCATAGTGCACACAGGTTTGGGTTTAGGGTTATTCAGCTAGTCATCTTTGAGGTTCAGGGTATGATATTGGTCTGTTCCTGGGTGATGCACACAATTCCTGAAATCACAAGAGCTCATATAGCAGGTTTCAAACATGTTACTAGACTGTTCCCTTCACTCTTTCTTGTTTTTCACTTAAATCAAAACCTGGCCCTAAATAAAATTAAGTGCAGTATTTGAGAAGCTGGACGTCTCCAGAATACTGAATGGAATTGCTATTCCATGATAATTTCTATCTGTTGCTTGAGAGGGAAGGAGTATCATTTGGAAATTTCTGTTTTACAAATAACTTGTTATGGACTCCCTAAGGACTTCTCTGATTCACCTCCAAAGAACTGAAATATGATGTCAGAACTCAGATTCTCTTACCTTCTTACTTATGGAGCTATTTATCTTGCATCTATCTACGTTGCTTTGGATTATAATAGAAAATAAAGTGTATCTTCCTCCTGAGCTTTCATTTATGAAAGATGCCCCAGACTGGAATCAACTAAACACTAAATGGATGATTCACTGAAGGCAAAGCTATATTCTTGCATATAAAAATAGATTATCTGAGAATTACTGGTAACACCAGTCTAACTATGGTTTCTTAAATAGAAACTTAGTACCTTACTGCTACAATCAGTAAGGCTAAATGACATTTTCAAGCTTTAGTTCAGAGCAGTTAACATCACTGTCAGTGTATTTCAAGTTCAGGGGAGATTGACAAAGAACCAGGTACTAGCTCTACTCTTGCTATATTTTGCTTATTAGACTAAGCATATGGAGTAGGAATAAAGCACATTTTGCAGAAACAGTACATATAACTCTTTAACCATGCAAAGAATTTAACAGAAAAATTGAGATGTGGCCCTTTAGTATTTTATTTTCTTCTAGTAATGAATAGCATTTTTTTGGACATTTTGATTCTGGCTCAGCATTTCCCATAATACAAGTGGTGGCCACAGGATTGTCTGGTGCAGACTTTTCCTCCTTTATAAACTAGGTTTTCACGACTCCCTCAAGGATTTGTGATGAGACAGTCTGGATTGTTTGAATCACATAATCCCTTTGAACAGTGTTTTCCATCCCTATAGATTTCAGGTTGTGCTCTAGCTCTTAATCTTATTTATCAGGTAAATATGAATCACCTTTTCTGAAGTTAAAGAAACTAGTGGCTGCAGTGATCAGTGATGCAGGAAAGGAGGAAAATTCCCACAGGAAGAAAAAAACCCCCTCAGTTGCTGTGTGGTGAATATATACCTCCATAGCACTGTTGGTTTGGCAATTATATCCCCTAAGCTATGACCATCCTGTGAGTGGGTCATTCAAAGAGTAGGGCAGAATTGCAGGCAGCCAAGAATCTGTCTCACATGTGTTTCTTGAGGGCAACAAACCCAACGAAGAGTATCCCTGTTTATCTGGACTCAATTTATACTTGAACATGATGGTTTACCATTAAAAATAGCATAACAAGGGATGGTTTATTTACTTTCAAAACCATCTGAGGGTTACATGATTGACTTTCTGCTAAATGCTGACCCTTTGTATTTTTTCTGTGAGTGACCTCTGTGGAATTAATAAAAAGGTAATTGTTCTAAAACTCTTATCTACACCCATCAGATTTTCACCCATCAGTTCCGTACTTCAAGAGGAAGATAAGATAGAAATCTTCCTTGATGCTGAAGTAGTTCTGGAAGAGGCTAACACACAAGATTTCCCCTATTAGTCATCCAATACCAAAGGGTTGCTATCTTGGAGGTTAGAATTTCCCATATACAGGCAGTCCTCGACTTACAACTTTTCGAGTTACAACAAACGGCACTTAAGATATTTATAAATTGGCACCCTGGTTCAACCTTCTGACCTGGGCTTTGACTTTATGATGCCTGATACAGCTGCATCCCCCTAGTAAGTCTGGTGTGGTGGAAGGGATGGGGGAGAGGTGCTGTGCCAGGGCTGTGCTTTTGAGAGGACCCCCCCATAGCCTCTGTTCCACCTCTCACCCCACCACCTGCCCTGATCCAGGGGCGCACACATCCCATGGCCTCCTGCCGCTCGCCCAGCCAGGGCAGGGTGAGTGTGGGATGGAGCTACGGCTCATGGGGGAAGGGAGGGCAGGGGCGGCTATCGCTATCCATGCCTTCCTGGATAAGCGGCGGAAGCCAACAGACAAGCAACTTGCCCCAGCCCCTCCCTCACTGAAGGGGTCTTGATTTGTGCCCCTGACACACTCCTTCCCTTCCTCCTCCCATTCCCCACAACAGACTTACCAGCTGGACACAACTGTATCAAGCATCATAAAGGAATCAATCCCCCATTTATAACATTGTTCCTATGGGCAAATCAGTTCTGAGTTATGACGTTTCAATTTAAGACGTGGTTTTCAGGAACCAATTGTGTCGTAAGTCTGAGGACTTCCTGTAATTAGATCAGAATTGGGGAAAGACCATACCACAGGACTTTCAGCATGGTTTTTGTCATTGTCTAATTTGCTTGCCAGCAACTTTTTTGAATTTTTTGACTTCCATTCTCCCAAAACCTGCAGGTAAAAAAAGGTCACTTCATATGTCATACATCTTTCTCTGAAACATCTGGTAGTGGCTTATCTTGGTAACATGATTCTAGAATAGAGGAACAATTAATCTTCACTACTATGGCAATTCTTGTGCTCCTGAAAAGTACAGTACAATCACGTCATATGCACATTTAACTTGCACAAATTCAACTTTACGTGGGGTGGGAGGGGGCGGGGCTTCAGTTTGGGGCAGTGGCGGGAGGTTTTGGCAGCGCGGTAGTGGCCCGGCGGCATGCAGCCACCCCCCCACCCCGGTCGCACCGCCGGTCGCACAGCTCCAAGCACAGCTTTGCGGCGGCAGCGGGAGGTTTTGGAGGCAGAGGCAGTCACTGCTAGTGATTTTTGCCTTACTCGATGACCTCGGAACCTAACCCCTGCATAAGACGTGACATGCCTGTATAGTTAAATTGCATCTACTTAAAATGTTTTAAGAAAAATAATTTGAAAACTCAAAATAGTCATTGTAGCATCAGATTTGTACCTGTGAATACAGTTTCTGCTTTCAGGTTTTTAAAAATTGCATACATTACATTTTATTTTCTCTGTCAAGTAGGCTTATTCTCACTTGTAATACTCCTTTGATTTTAATTGTGCTTATGAAACTCTTGCACATTGGGAACTTTTTTCTTGTCATGTATGTTAGCATCTGCTTAAATACTGAGAAGAGGTTCAAAAAAAGACCCATCTATCTGCTGCAAAATTGCAGAAGATCCATAAGGAAAGGCATACTTAACTACATTCCCACCATCCCCATATGCTTTCTATGGACTTTGTTCCCCTTCTATGCTGGCTGAACAGTACAGCATACATTTCTATTATCCAGATAGTATTAATTTGCAGTCCATATCTTCTACACACCTTGGGGGCAGTTTGCATGTGTAAGATGCTAATATTAGCACTGCAGGTAAAATATGTGGTGCCAGTACTGTACAAGGGAGCCCTGTGAAGGAGTGTGGTTGGACAAAGCTGTGGGAAAATTGTCTCTTTGGTCCTATTGTCATTGGCCACGGTGATTTTGGAAGGCCTAGAGACCTGGCTTAGATTTATCTGACTCACTGCCACTGCAGGACAGAAATTTGAAAACTGACAGGCCCTGGATTACTGAAGGCAAGACTTCCCCTTGATTCTATTTTACATTGGAAAAGGAGAAGGTATACCATTATACAGATGCTAGATAGTTTTCCCAACATACCAGTAGTTCTACTAATGTGCAATAACTGACTAATAATGCCTCTACTGCTCTAGTTTTGGAACTCCTCAAATAAAAACTGACATCTGTGCTAGAATGTGTGATCCTGTTGTGAAATGAAATGTACCAAAAAGAAACTGGATTGAAATCACTAACTTTAAAGGAGCTGAGAATGGAATGGAATGAAGACTCTAGAAATTAAAAGTTATTGTGTTTTTTATACGCTACCCTTTTTTTCTTATGAGGGTTACTTACCAGCCTGGTTACTCTAGGTTCTCATATTACCAGAATTTTGTCTTGGTAACCAAACTTACTTCCATTTTCAGTCCTTCTAAGACCAAGCATAATACTATTCAAAAAAGCATTTATATCCAGAACAAAAATATTATTCATGTAAAGAATGCTTCTGCTGTCAAGAACATGATTTGATTTCAAACAAATAACCTTTCAGCCTTTCAGTCGGAGATATTTGAAATCCTTTTCACAACTGATCAACATTTTATGAAATCTTTAGCCAAAACAGAAAGACAGGGGAAAAAACTCCACACGCTTTGAAGAGGAGATAGTTTATGAGAAGACATGTTTACGTGCTAGTGAGCTACTGATAACTAGCTCACTTGTTCAATTGGTTCTGCTAAACAGTATCCTATTTGAGTTAAGACCCAGATCAGGTTTTTACATAGCAGATGTACCTTCCTGAAGTGGAAGGATTTTTGTAGTAAATGATTCTGTTCATCAGATGCTTTTCTTTGGTATGAGAGAAACATCACACCGCAGCTGTCTATAACACTTGAGCTTATTTGTGTAGTTTTCTGTTTTACTCATACAGTTCTTACTGTATGTGGATGCTCTATTAATCTTTCTATATGAACAGTTTCTCTGTTTAATTAAATTGGGCCCAATGAGCCAGTGCACAGCCCTGTGATAAGCTCATTCATCTTTATTTGATTCTTTGCTGACACCTGAGTTGCCCTATGACATAGGTTAAGTCACTGAGTGGCCATTACCTCCTCGTTTGCTCTCTCATGTTACTCCTAACCACCTTCCTGAAGTCAAATCCAGATGATTTGTGCCAATTTCATGGGGGCACAAACTGGAACATCCGATAACTTTCTACATGGTTGACTTTATACAATCTCGCTTGCACATCTCAAGCTGCTATGTCTGTCAAAACACAATTTTTCCCCTCCTCCTTATGGGCTTTGATAGAGCTATGAGTACTAGAGGTCTCAATTATAAAATGTCATGACACTGCCGCACAATTTTTTACAGTAATTTCACAGTGTCACTTTGTGATTATTTCAGGATAGCTTTGAACCATGACTGAAATGAATTGTGGCCCTTAGTGTATTGGGTGATACAAATTGTGAGCTGGTGTGACAGAGAGGCAGGCATTGTTAGGAATAAACTCTACACAGAAAGTGAGAGGCATGCCTTTCTCAGAGTCAGACTATGGAAAGCAAGGAAGTAAAAGTTGGGATGAAGAAAACAGAAGAGGAGAGAAATAAATGTTTCTCCATAAAGCAAACATTGGACTGTGCAGCTTCAATCCAAATTCACTCGTACCTAATGCTTGAAATCTGGAATACTACGAGAAGTCTTTCAAAAACATTTTGCTAGAATCAAGAAACGTTTTCCATGTGTTTTCCAAAAAATTAGTTATTTGAAAAAAAGAATGATTTGTAAATATATAGTAATAGTTAAGTTCATGCCTTACCCAGCAATTGTTGATTTTGATGGACATTCAATCAATTTATAGTACAGGTTTATGTAGTTTTAATAGGCCAATTGTTTTTCAAAAATTAATTTGGAGGAGGTCCTTCTTCCACATATCCCTAACACTATTGTAACTGTTACCTCTACCACTGTCCTTTTGAAATGTTTGGGGTTGGGCATTTCCACATCCTGTTCCTTGCCAAGCAGGCACATTGTCCCTAATTCTCCTGGAGAAAAAGCCAAGGCTAAGAATTCAGGATGACTATACTAATGCAGGAAGGACACTTCAATGCCTTTCTGAATAGCAGTTGTCTAAAGTATAGGCTTAAGTACTTTTCAGAAGTCAAACCTAAGATTTAATCAAATCTTGTGCAAAAGCTTGGGAGCCAGGGTAGAACCTTTTTAAAATGGGTGTTATAAAGGAATCATTGGTCTGGGAAGATGCTTACATTATGACTAGGGTGAATCTAGCTGTACAGGATCCAAAGGAGAGCAAAGCCAACCAGTTGCAAACGTACAGTTGTCCTAGTTTCCTGAAGGCTAGGAATCAGGAGGAAAGACTGATCAACATTCCTGGAGTCTTGCAGAGGAAGCAGCCCTCCATCAACAGTGATTCAGAGAAATTCTGTAAAGAAATCCTCATAACTTTTTTTTCCCTACCAAATTTCCTTCTGTGCAAAGGGAAATCTCGTACATGACAAACATTTTCTTCATTAGCATTCTAGCATGCTTAGTTTTGTAAATGGGAACTTAAGAGACACAAAAGTGACATGTGCCTGTCCAGAGAAGTTTACAGTCTAAGGGCATGTTCACATTTCACACTGGTGAAGTATAAAAATACTTAAGCCAGCTCCTAACAAAGGAAATCAACTTGCTTGGACCTCTGTATTACTGTGGCTAAACTGGTTCTGATACGCAAGCTAGCTCATTTTAAAGCTGAGGTACCTCTTCATTATAATACAGTGTTCAGTGTCATTATCCCATAAATTAGACATAACAGGACATGCAAGTAAAGAAAAAAGGAGGGAGGCTCAGAGGCAAGGGAATACAAACTTTCAAAGAAGACCATTCAGCCTAAGGAAAGATGTCTTAACTAAATTTTGCCTTTCATTGAGATGGTTTGTTCTGCAATGATGACTGATAGTAATAAAAGCTAGAAATCTTTGTTTAAAATTATGATTACCCTGTGACTGTTAGCAGATTGCTTCAATTAACCTTCACTCCTTTTATTCCATGGAATCTACTAGAGCAATCTGCAATGAAAACATTTTCTTTTGGAGTCAAATCAGGTTGGTATAGGCATTTTTAAAGATAATCTTCCTTTTCTGAAGTTGGAGCATCAACATTAATTCAGTGTTCCACACGGGCCTGTGTTTTGGGATCCATACCCCACATACTGATATGGGGAAGTGGAGGACCTGATCCTGCCAAATAGTGAACATAGTTTCTTCATTTCTCAAGTGAAGATATGTGCATGGGAAGAGCATGGTTTTCCAGGTAAACTGTGTATTTCTGCTTAGGTCAGAGAGACTATGTCTTACCAAACAGCTCCTATTTGTCGTTGTCCCTAATTTATCAAGGAACTTGAACAGGCAAGTTTTCCCACCAAAGTGATCCAACATATTTGTATGAGAGAGTTGTGGACATGCCTTGTACTTTGCTGAATCAGGGTCATAGTACTTTTATAATATCCTGGGGAGTTCTGTTGGGTTCAGTGACTTTTGGACCAGGCCCTACGTATGCTGTTTTCTTCTAAACTGGCCAATCCACAGAGAGACGATGAGCCTACAGTGACCAATTAATAGAATTACCATTTTTAGCTCAGTGGCTAGAGGCCCTTAACTTTGTGGTGAGTTCAGTGAGTCTGTTTTTTCCTGATGCCTGTGCAATACATACCCATTCTGAAGTCATTGGACACTATCCCTAGTAGCAAATGCCTTAAAAATCAGAGAGCTATTAACTTGAGAACCTCACTATTGCAGTGTGGTAAAGTTTGATTTCTTAGGTTATCTGGATCCAAATCAGTTAAAAAGTATAGATCAAGTCCAACACCTCATGGTACTACTCTCCAGTGACTCTGCAGACTTGCTAGCATTCCACTTTTTACTTTAATTTAAATTCACTACTATTGAACTAAAGCTGTAAACAAAAAAGATTTAATTATTTCCGCCTTTTTAGATGTTTACTACCTTATTTTGGTGTTAACCTCATTTTGGTCAATTGCCTTCACTTTTTTTTAAGGCAAGATTTCATGTTTTACACTTTTATAAACTGAGAAATGTCACACCAATTCAAACAAAAGCAAAATAAAGCCATTGATTGTACAAATGGCAGGTAAAATAAGGAACAAGACCGAGAGTAAATGCTAAATGGCAAAAAATTGCTTTTATCTTTTTTTCCCCTCCTTAGTGATTGTTTGATGTAAAGTACAAGCCAGTTGTTGCCAGCAAAACTGGTCATTTCATTTAGTCTGTAATGCTATGTACTTTCACCCAGCACTGATAACATTACTTTATATTGCAGGTTCAAGCATTTTTATTGTTACATAGAACAAGGATAACCTTCTTACATCTAAAACTCCTGTGCAATCTTACAAGAAAACTCAATTAATCAATTAGAATACTTTACTCAAATTACAGTGGAATTATGTGCCTCTCTCACTGAGAACCACTGGAACTTGTGGTGCATTACATCAATTAAGAATACTTAATTTCTAAATGGCACAAATGAACAAAGTATGAGTCATAGTGAACGTTTACTCCTTAAAAGCCATCAGTGCTAATGGTTTTGTAACCTTTGTAAATTTAATATGGGTTTCATTTATACAGCAAACTAAACCCACGTCAGGATGGTATAATATGACTGCTCATATACACGGAGCTTTATGCAGCCACACACTTAATTGCATAAATAATAAAGATAGGTCTTGAGGTAGGCATCTACTTACACTTCTTTTTGTGTGCAGATATGATCATGCTGTGCTATCACACAGCAAGAAGTGCACTTAAGCCAATCAATAAGTAATGATTCATAACATTTTTTCCCAGGGTGAAGTTATGATAAGAAAAGATTAAGCTAAGAAGGAAGCATAGTTCTGTGCCCTGTAGAAGGACATCTTCCTAAATATTGCACCTGTTTTTTTGGAGCTGTTTATCTCACTGAACTTTAAAGTTTAGGTCAATTTTTTTCATATTAACATAAACTTAGAATGGAAGATCACATTATAACATCGAAAATTTAAATTTCCAAACATACCAACAACAGCTAGTTTAGTAAGTAACACTTTCTAATCGAGACATTCCTAATGTTGTTATGAAATGATGTGATGTTATAATATTCTGACAATAAGGAACTTACCGGCAATAAGTGTGCATCATAACTTATCTGTCCACATTTAAACAAAAGCATTGTTCACGAATACAACCAAAAACATTTTACATGTATTGCAAAGGTTACTTTTAGGTATGCATTACACTAAAACATGTTACAACAAATTTAAGACCTGATGTAGCAGAATCTTAATACCTATTGAAGAATTTGGTTATGAAGAAGTGTTATGAATGGGTTTATTCACTGGAGTAAGCACTACTTATTAGGAGATTCTGCTATGGATGCTTCCCTCTGTTGCCCCTTTTTCAGATCTTCTGCAGGGAAGGTAGGGAGGAGTGTGTGGATTTATTATCCTATGCATAAAACCTTCAGGAGAGTCCCAAGTAGGGGAACTTCCAGGGCAAGTTGATGAAAGTGGCTCTTCCTCTGGCTGGGTATTTCAATCTCTAGCCTTTATTACAGGATCCTCCCTGTAACCCTACCCTTCAAACTGTCCATGGGATGATTGGAATTATTTAAAAAAGATTCTTGTGCAAACTTACTCACTCACATTCTGCTTTTGAAAATACTATTATAGGAAGAGATAATCTGACCCTATGTATGGTCAAAGGCCTAAAGTTCACCTTAACTCATGTTTTGTTTTGAATTTTTCCTCCAGTTTTCATGCCCCAGTTTTTCTGTTAGTCTTGGCAAAAGTAGTGATAGACATAGAAATAATTAGTATGCTACCTTCCATGGCCCTTGAAAATATTATGGGCATACCCACACATGCAAGCATGTGCGTTTGAAGTAGCTCAAATAGGAGCAGCACAAATTTGAGCTGGGGATTTTTTCCTCAGGTCACGTGCCTGGACATGCACTTCGATATGGGGCAAGTTGTGCCACTTGGGGCAAAATAACCCTGCCCAGCTCCTGCCATGTCTGAAGTCAGGGGGAGCTAGAACCTGGGGCCAGCACCTGTGCTCATCCCAGCAGTACAAAAACCTGCTCTGGTGAGCAGCTCAGGCCTACTTGCCCTCAGGAGCTTCTGAGGCCTGGCCAGTTGGTATCTGGGGACACTACCCCTTGTGCCAGCTGGACTGCTGAAGCAGCACTAACCTGGAGAGGCGCCTGCCCCTTCTACCCACTGCAGCAGTCTGGCAGTAGGGTCTGCTGCCTAGCTGGGACCTGCTGCCACCTGCGACAGCATCCACCCTCTTGGACCTGCGGCCCCATGGCTGCACACCTGCCAGACCCAGATGGGATGCCCCTGCTCTGCCATCTGGGCAGCTATCACCCAGATGTCCTGCTCCTTGTGGTGGCCCCCTATGAACTGTCAAAGCATGTCCTCTGGGCCTCAAATAGCCAAGAGGTCAGCCACCTTGTCTGCCCTCCAGTTGGGTCCCCAGTGCTGGCCCTGGACAGGCTCCTCTGCCCAGGTCTTGCCACTTGTCTCACCAGCAGAAATCCTGGTGTTCCCTGTTTAAAAATTGCAAATTCTCTACTAAGAAACCCAAATTCTCTCATTAAAATACCCAAAATAGTGTTCTTTCGCTATCCAAATGAAATGCCACTATATATAGAGAGATCACTTAGGCAATGTTTTATTGATATATTTACAAGTTTAAAGTGTTTTGGAAGCCTAGCAGTGCCTCTATCATCATAATAGATTAAATTCTAAATATCTATACATTTTGGCATTTACTTTTGGCTCCTTTGTGTAACTCAGGAATTGCCAAGGGTGTCCCTGTCCTCAATTGGAAGGGGTAGATGAGGCAGGTGACAGTGATGTGAGAGGGACACCTGTGACTTGAGCTTCAGGTCCCCCTTTCCTCTATAGAGTCAACCCCACACCAATGCTCTTAACTTTTTACAGTTTATTAAATTATAATATACATATTATTCTTATCCAATATACACAGGTAAGTATTTCAGTAGGTATCACCCAACAAATAAAGGAAAACTTCTGGTAAGTATTCCCAATGATATCATTCAACAACACTAAGGGTATACAGATAAATATTTACAATATGGTAAGCCAGGAACCACTGCCTGGGACTGCTTGTGGATAACTCACATCAGGGATGGCCTTCTCAATCCTGTACCCTATGGAGGCCTGGCACAACTGGTGAGTTCTCAGGCTGCCCGTGTGTGGAGGAGGGGCAGAAACCCAGATGGGTGAACCAGGTAAGTTAGGGTCAACAGGTAGTTTACAGGGAAACCAGAGGAATCATTGGCAGAGTACAACCAGGTAGAAAAGGAAGTGGGGGAGGGGAGGGAGGTGTGAGCGGGCAGCACACCATTAAGGAACCAATTATACAAAACTAAACCAATCCCATCATAGATTGTACAACACATCCATAATCATGATAACAATCTTAAAAAAAATATAAGGCACAGCTTTACACATATAAGGCATGTCTACACCTGGATTCCAGTTAGCAAGGAGTACCTCCCCTCCTATGGGTCTAACTGGGAGGGAAACTTTCACCTGGGGCTTCCCTCTGGGGTGGAGGGGGAGGGGGGGGGTTATTTCAGGAATGCCTCCCCTGCGGGACCCAATTCCACTATGAACTCACAGTCCTCTCTGAGGAGCTGTCGACAGAGCCTCAGGGTCTTCCACTCAGTCAGAGGCCCCCTGGAACTGTCCACCTCATGCTGAGAGCTCCCCCCATGGCCCTATGCACCACGCTTTGGGCACCGAGGGTTCTTCCAGCTCTTGGAGGCAAGGGTGTGGGGGTGGAAATCCAGCCACTGCTGGCTGAATTTACCCAGCCTTACGCCTGGGCCTTTCCTTTCCCAGGCCCTGCTCTAGTCTCTGGGGCTCTTTTAGTTCCTTGGCCAAGCCACACTGGGGCTCCAGCTATTTGGCCTATGCCAGGGCTAACCTCAAGCTGCTCCCAGGGCCAATTCTCTGTGTGCTGGTCTGCACACTGTGTGAAGTCCAGTGGACCTGCAACAAACTCGGTCTGGGGGCTCCTCACCCCCTCCTTTCAGGAAAGGAGTGGTGTCAGTTCCTTCCCTGCTCTTCCCCAATCGGTGGATGGGCTCCACCAATAGGCATTGAGAATTCTCAAGGCCGAGATGCACCAGGGCTCAAGCAGGTAAGTCCTCCACATTTATCATAGAAAAATCAGAGCTGCCCGCTACCCCCTTTGGTCACCAGGATGTGCAGTGCTGAGCAGCACTGATATGCCAGTGTTCTGCCCCTGCTCTTACCCTCACTCTCAACCCACAGTCTGCCCCCCACCTCAGTCCCCTCACTCCTGACCCACAGGGCCAGGTATTTGGGTGATGGGTTTGTGGGGTGGCTTGGGGTTGTAGGGTTTGTGGCTGGATTGGGAGGGACTGTGGGTGTGGAGGGGCCATGTGGCGGGGCTGCTCAGGAGGAATGGGTCCCCTGCCCCCCGCAGGGCACAGCCTCCCTCACACAGATCATGGATGGTCTCCCCCACAGGGCCCATAGCTCCCCCAACAGGGCCCACATGCCCCCCACATGGCCCACAGCCCCCCCACCACATGGATCACAGCTCACCCACAGCAGTAGTGGCCATTGGGGCACTCAGGGCCCTCCTGGCATAGTCCCCCATGCGGCATGGGGCAGTGCAGCTTGGCCCTAGCTGCCTGGCACCCAGCACTGTGTGCCATATCGTGTGGGCCTGACCCGACTTGGTCCAGGGCTGTGCATCTTCAGGCAGCTCTGGGGTTCTCAGGCTGTCACCCAGGGCCCAGTGCTGCTCACAGGAACTGCATGTCATGCTGGGCTGGGTTCTGCATGCAGAGGCTCCATGTGCCATTGGGTTGGGCTGGTTCCATGCACACAAGACCCACCCTGGCATGACAGGTGGTCCCTGTGAGTGGCACCAACCCCTGGGTGACAACCTGAGTGGCCTGTAGCTGCCCAAAAGCATACAGTGCCACACCATGCACATCACAACGAGGGACATGCTCAGCTGGGATGGGCTTCACCTGTCCCCCAAAGGTAAGCGTGTGTTTTCTACTAGGTTGGCGGATCTCCTCCGGCGGGCTTTAAACTAGGCTCGTCAGGGGGAGAGGAGTACGAGGGCAGGGGAAGCTGTGGACCACCAAACCGTGTGGCACCCACAAGGACAGCCCAGCCTGAAGAAGGAGAACATTGGAAACCTGAAAGCCATGGGGAGACCAGCACTACAGAACAGGTAAGAAACAATGGGCCCCTTGGGACTCAGAGCAGGGGGGCAGCAAAGGCACCAGTTGCAGGGCTCAAGTGCCTATATACTAATGCTAGGAGCATGGGGAACAAGCAGGATGAATTAGCGCTCCTGCTTGCACTAAACACCTATGACTTAGTGGGGCTAACAGAAACCTGGTGGGATTCATCCCATGACTGGGCGGTACATATTGAGGACTATAGATTGTATAGAAAGGACAGGTCGGGGAAGAAAGGGGGGGGGTTGCACTTTATATCAGTGAGCAATATACATCAACCCTCATCAAGACAGAATCCGAGGTTGAGGAAGTAGAAGGATTGTGGGTTAGGCTACATGGGGGGCAAGGAGAAAGGATTTGGTGGTAGGGGTCTGCTACAGACCCCCACACCAAGGGGAAGAAATAGATGCGGGGCTCCTGAGGCAACTCTCGGAGACCATAAGAGCTAAAGAGGTGGTAGTCATGGGGGACATAAACTACCCGGACATCTGCTGGGAGACGCAGACAGCAAGGTCCCAACGCTCACGCAGGTTTCTAACCTGTATACAGGACCTGCACCTGACACATGAGGTGCATGGTCCCACTAGGGGGAATGCCATACTGGATCTGGTATTGGCAACAGGAGATGACAAGATAGGGGACCTCCAGATCGGAAGCCATTTGGGAGACAGTGATCACCTAATAATAGAATTCAACATAAGACAGCGAGTGGATAAGGTAACTAGTAGGGTGAAAGTGCTAGACTTTAGGAAAGCCGATCTCAATGCACTCAGGCGATTAGTCAAGGAAGCACTGCAGAGTAGGAGTTTTGAAGGGATGGGAGCCCAAGAAGCGTGGCTGTGCCTAAAGGAAACGATCCTTTGGGCACAAAGCAAGACGATCCCCGAGCGAGGCAAAAAAGGGAAAGGGGCCAGGAGGCTTCCATGGCTGACCAGAGAAATCCAGGGCAGCCTAAGGGCCAAAAGGGAAGCACATAAAAAGTGGAAACAGGGTGAGATCACTAAAGATGAATATACCTCCTCTGCTCGTGCTTGTAGGGAGGCAGTTAGGCGGGCCAAAGCTACCATGGAGCTGAGGATGGCAACCCAAGTAAAAGACAACAAGAAATTGTTTTTTAGATATATTGGGAGTAAAAGGAAGGCCCAGGGAGGAATAGGACCCCTGCTAAATGGGCAGAAACAATTGGTGACAGACAGGGGGGACAAGGCTGAACTCCTCAACGATTTCTTTGCCTCAGTGTTCCTAAGTGAGGGGCACGACAAGTCTCTCACTGGGGTTGTAGAGAGGCAGCAGCAAGGCACCAGACTTCCATACGTAGATCCTGAGGTGGTGCAGAGTCATTTGGAAGAACTGGATGCCTTTAAATCGGCAGGCCCGGATGGGCTCCATCCGAGGGTGCTGAAGGCACTGGCCGACATCATTGCAGAGCCACTGGCGGGAATATTCGAACGCTCGTGGCGCACGGGCCAAGTCCCAGAGGACTGGAAAAGGGCTAACGTGGTCCCCATTTTCAAAAAGGGGAGGAAGGAGGACCCGGGCAACTATAGGCCAGTCAGTCTCACCTCCATCCTTGGTAAAGTCTTTGAAAAAATTATCAAGGCTCACATTTGTGAGAGCCCGGCAGGGCAAATAATGCTAAGGGGAAACCAGCACGGGTTTGCGGAAGGCAGATCATGCCTGACCAATCTAGTCTCTTTCTATGACCAGGTTACGAAACGCCTGGACACAGGAGGAGGGGTGGATGTCGTATACTTAGACTTCAGGAAGGCCTTCGATACGGTATCCCACCCCATACTGGTGAACAAGCTAAGAGGATGTGATGTGGATGACTGCACAGTCCGGTGGGTGGCGAATTGGCTAGAGGGTCGCACCCAAAGAGTCGTGGTGGATGGTTCGGTCTCGACCTGGAAGGGTGTGGGCAGTGGGGTCCCGCAGGGCTCGGTCCTTGGAGCGATACTCTTTAATGTCTTCATCAGCGACTTGGACGAGGGAGTCAAATGTACTCTGTCCAAGTTTGCAGATGACACAAAGCTATGGGGAGAAGTGGACACACCGGAGGGCAGGGAACAGCTGGAGGCAGACCTGGATAGGTTTCACAAGTGGGCAGAAAACAACAGGATGCAGTTCAACAAGGAGAAATGCAAAGTGCTGCACCTAGGGAGGAAAAATGTCCAGCACACCTACAGCCTAGGGAATGACCTGCTGGGTGGCACAGAGGTGGAAAGGGATCTTGGAGTCCTAGTAGACTCCAAGATGAACATGAGCAGGCAGTGTGACGAAGCCATCAGAAAAGCCAATGACACTTTATTGTGCATCAGCAGATGCATGACGAATAGGTCCAGGGAGGTGATACTTCCCCTCTATAGGGCGCTGGTCAGACCGCAGTGGGAATACTGTGTGCAATTCTGGGTGCCACACTTCAAGAAGGATGCGGATAACCTGGAGAGGGTCCAGAGAAGGGCAACTCGTATGGTCAAGGGCCTGCAGACCAAGCCCTACGAGGAGAGACTAGAGAAACTGGACCTTTTCAGCCTCCGCAAGAGAAGGTTGAGAGGCGACCTTGTGGCTGCCTTTAAGTTCATCACGGGGGCACAGAAGGGAATTGGTGAGTATTTATTCACCAAGGCGCCCCCGGGGGTTACAAGAAACAATGGCCACAAGCTAGCAGAGAGCAGATTTAAATTGGACATTAGGAAGAACTTCCTCACAGTTCGAGTGGCCAAGGTCTTGAACGGGCTCCCAAGGGAGGTGGTGCTCTCCCCTACCCTGGGGGTCTTCAAGAGGAGGTTAGACGAGTATCTAGCTGGGGTCATCTAGACCCAGCACTCTTTCCTGCTTATGCAGGGGGTTGGACTCGATGATCTATTGAGGTCCCTTCCGACCCTAACATCTATGAATCTATGAATCATGCCAGGCCAGGCTTGCACAATGTGGCACAGGCAGCACTGGGTTCCAGGTGGCTGGGGCCAAGCTGCTCTGCCCAGTGCCATGTTGGGGGCTGTGCCAGGAGGGCCCTGATTGCCCCAATGGCCACTGCTGCTTTGCGGGGGAGCGGGGGGCTGTGGGCCATGCAGGTGTAGGCGGGGGACCCACCCCTCCCGAGCAGACCCTACCCACAGTGTCCCTCCCCCCAGTCTCCTGCGCCCACACAGATCCAGCTCTAGTCCCACCCCCTCCAGTCCCTACTTACCTGGAGCCCAGATCCAGGTCACTGCAGCCTGCACTACTCCTTGCCCTGGGGCAAGGGGAAGCCCTAGAGACAATCTGGCCAACTATCAGAGCATCTCTTTGGAGGACCAAAGCCTCGGGTTGCCTCAGGGATCATGCCCTGCCCTGCTGCCCAGTGAGAAGTTCTAGAACCTAGCCACCCCACCCTGCTCCTGCCCTAGGGGGTGCAAACTTCCTGACCCCAGTGGTGCAACCCCATACCAACAGCCTGCAAAGCACATGCCAGCCAGCCAGCCAGATTGCAGAGCACAGAGATGGGTCTAGGAGTGTGGGGGGAAGGGGCAGAGTGTAAAGAGAGACAAGGTAGAACACAATATCAGGTTCCCATGAGTTGAGGCTTCCTTCCTAGGGCAGGGGCAGTAGCTCCCCTAAAAGCACCTTCTCTCACAGCTCCCACCTCCCAGCCACCCCCAGAAGCATAACCAGTACCTCCAACACCCCAATCCAAAATCTGAATTTATTAAAACATGGGTAGAAACCACTGGATATTGCACCAGAAGTCCACTGCATGGCAGGTCCTTTAATTTTGCAATTTCCCCAGTGCACCCCCTGCCACTGATTGGTAGAGGGGCCTTGCCACTCACCCCTGATTGGCGGGGAGTCAAAAACCTTGCTTTTAAACATGACACCGTTTTCTTCACTTTCTCCACTTTCTTTCTTTCTTTCAAGATGGCCGCCGACAGCTGAAGCCCTTCTAAGCTCCTCCAGCTCAGGTGCTTTCAGCTCGTTGCCTCGCACTCCCTGCCCCCCTTTTCCTGTCCCCCCCCCCAGAAAAACCCTTGCCTCTCCCCACCCTGTCCCTGAGGACCCCCTCCCTGCCCCCTCCCCCCACTTTCTGAGCCTTTTTCCCCTGGGCTCTGGCAGCCTCGTTTGGCTCTGCCGCTCCCCCACCCCTGCCTGAGTTCTCCCTTTGATTTCTGCTGCCTCCGTCCCCCAGGGCCCCTTCCCTTGGTCCCTGCCATCTGCCCCTGCCTTGGGGCTTGCCCTGAGCCCCTGCGGGGTTGCTCTGCCCCCCCTCAGGCCAATTTTGGGGCATTTTCAGCCCCCTCCCAGTCCCCCGTGTCAGCCTGAGGCTTTTTATTTTTGGCTGCGCTTCGCAGTTTAACCCTGTCCTGGTGAGGAATGGCGGCTCCTACGCCTGGCAGCTGGCATGAGGATGTCTCTCGGGACCTCCCACTGACTCATGGCCTGAGGGTTCATACCCCTCTCCATGTGGGGCTCGAGGCTTGCGTGGAGGCTCTGGCCGCCCTCCTGGGATGGCGTACCACCTGCTACGCAGGGCGCGTGAACACGGTCCCGATGATGTATTTGAGCAAGCCCGCCTTGGTTGACAGGGTGTGTGCGGAGGGCCTGGACATTGCGGGCATCCACTACCCTGTCACGCCCCTAGAGACTCAGGCAGTGAGGGTGGTGATTTTCAACGTCCCACCGCACGTTTCCGATCGGGAGCTGGCCAGGGGACTCGAGGCCTATGGGGTTCCTGCGAGTCCTTTTCGCCGCCTGCCGATGGGAAACAAGAACCCTCAGGGCAAGCACGTCCTGTCCTTTCGGAGGCAGGTCTTCATGCTCCTCAAGGAGGGCCCCCAGTTGCTGCCTCACTCCCTGAGCCTCACGCTCGAGGGGCGGAGGTTCATTATCTATCTGTCTGTGGGAGAGACCACGTGCTTCAAGTGCGGTGGTTCCTCCCACCTGGCTGCGCAGTGCCCTCAGGGCAAGGCGGCCGGACCATCGCCACCTGCGGCAGCGCCGAGAGACAGCGCATCGACTTCTGGGGCACACAGTAGTCCCAGGGAGGCTGGGAGCTCTTCCTCCCGACCTCCTTCCACCCCCATTCCATCTCAGGGGTGTTAAGCCTCAGCTCTGTATTCTTGGGCACTGGCACAGGATGCAGTCTGTCTGACTCACAAAGGACTCCCCCCCCCCTACATAAACGAAACTGATTAAGATGCAGTGAGAGATGCACCTAAAACTCTCTAGATAAGGGTGATAGGAGTGAGCAACTGCCCTAGTTCTCATTTACATCCGAGATGGAACCAGATGACCATTCATTTACATGAGAGATGGAAAACAGAAAGCCTGAAGCAGAGATTGCAGTGAATTCTGGGATCAGAGAAGCAGGAGAGTGCTGCATGATGGGGAATCTGTGCTTCCAATGTTAATCAACCCATGTTCACACACACCCAGCTCAGCATTTATCAGACCAGTTCTAATCTGGATTTGCTAAGGACTTTCCCCCCCCCCCCCCCCCAGACACACACACACAGCTCTAAGTTTAATAGGCATCTCGGGCCGTACATTCCCCGGTCCCACTATGGGAGGCCTATTTAAACTTGATTGACTAAAACTCGGTTGCCGGGTTAGGGAATGCTGAGGCAAGAGAACGAGTCAGAGGGGGTATGGGCAACATTTGAACAATGGTTAAGGGTTCATCACAGCATCCAGCCTGCTGGAGCCCTAATCCCAGGTGTTGTCGTATCTTTCCCGAGACGACTGGTGGGAGTCCTCTCCACAAAAGGTTATGAGCACCCCAATAATTGCTTTAAGTCTGTTAAAAGACTATAGTAAAATCTGGAAAAGTCATGCTAAGCTGAGGCTTGTGCACAACAAGTAAAAATCCAAAATCCTGATGCTGCAAGCTATCTATTGTTCCTGAAGAAACCATGAGATATCCCATCAGGATATCTGCCATCCATAGGAATCTCAAGCTGGCTCCCAAGTATTTGGGTTACTCCCTTATCTTAAGCATTTCCTGATTATCAATCAGTTTCCTGAGATGGTCCAAACCAGATAACTCCTTGTCAATAGAAAAGACAATGATTTACACTACTGAGGGTGCTTCAAAGCAACTGAACTGAGGGTATAAAAATCTGTAAGTGTGTGTGCTTAAAAAAAAGGAGAAAGAGAAAGAAAAAGAAGAAGCAGGAGGAAAGAGGGAGAAAGAAAGAAGAAGAAGAAAACTCCTGTGCTGACACCATCCCCTGTCGTTCTTGGGACGCTGGAAGAACAGATCGTCTCTCTCTTCAAGGATTGTGCTACGGACTGTGCCTGTCAGCTTTGCAGCCTGGGTACCGTGGACTCGGTGAGATTTCCAGCGTTCTCTCTTCTTTCTAGGCATAAACTTCTGAACCTGAACTGTATCAGTTAAGCTTGAGCTAAGTTTCCCCAAATACTTAGTGAAACCAGGGTAGTATTGTCATTGTTTGTGTTTGTTTTTCTTTTGCATGTCTATTACTACTAGTACTATTATATATTAAATATGCTTAGCAATAAATAACTTTTATAGGCAAACTGGTAGTAATTGGGTATATTTTTCCTTCTCTGCTTCTTTTTCCTCCTGTGCTCTGCAGCAACGCTTCTTTTACCTATGCTAAAGATCCCTGTGAAGCCCAAATTATTGTGGGGTCTGCTCATCAAGAGGCCAAAGATTGGGACGTGCTGAGTTTGAAACACATAAGGGGATCAGCTTGTACAGGCTGATTGACCCAGTTTGACTCAGACGTGCCCTTATGAACTAAATGCTGGCCCATGAGGGTGTGAGCTGGACACCCAGCCGAATTCAGAGGGATTCTGTTTGCCTGTGTGCTTGTGTTTGACTGCATTTTATTGTTGCTCTTATGAACCGATTCTTAGCATATGAGGGTGTCATCCTGTCCATGCTGATCAGCCCGGCCAGGTCAGGCGTGTCACGTTAACTTGTGTGTGTTTGTGTGTATGACTGATTTGGTGACTGGAGGAACCCAGTCCCATTGAGATTGAGTCCTGCAAGATAGCTCCACTGGGGGTGAGGGCTTGCAGAAGGGAGAGATACAGCTCCGTATAGTAACACAAGCAGCACATTGACAGAATCACCAAGACCCTAGAAACTATCCCTAATAAATGAGCACACCCCAAAATAATGGGCAAATTTGGTAACAGGGGACTGGGGTCTCCAGTGGGAAGCCATCGTCCAGCCGAGGGGATGGTGCTACTACCATGGCCCCACCGCCCCCTCCCCCGTCTGTGGCGCCCCCTGCCCCCAGTGCAGCACCCCCACCAGTTAGAGGAACGGATGCTTCCCCTTGCCCCCTGCCTGCCCCGGCCAAAGTGGCAGGGGTGGCCGGGGACTGCGGCACTGGACCCTCATCGGATGATGGGGCTCGGGCATCCTCCCAACCACCCAACAAAGAGAGGGAGATGAGGGGGGCCTCTCAGGACACCCCATCCCTGACAGACCCCTCCTCGGCCAGTGTCGAGGGCCCCCCCACTACAGAGCCGGACCCCGCTCCGGCTGCCACACCACCCGCCCCGTTGGATGTAGCCACCGACGGGGCAGACTTAGCGGGTGGGGGGAGGGGCCTTCAGGGGTCCCCCTCCCCTCGCCTGTCCCCCAGCCTCCGGAGTCAGGCGGCAGCAGGGATAGTGGCGAATGTCTCTCTTCCGGTGGCCTGGCCCCGGGTATGGCGGGAGAGCCTGCTGCCCCTTTGGTCACGCCCCAGCCTAGCGGATCAGATGGAGAAGTTAGGGAGATGGAGATCCAGCTCTCGGAGTCTCGCAAGAGACGTCGTGAGCAGGATGGCCCCTCCCCCCCCAAGAAGACAGGGAATGTCCTCGCGGAGCCGGTCCTTGACTCGGACAATGAGAGGCAGCTGATGTGCCTGGACATCGAGGGGGTCGACGCTGCAGTTGCGGGCGAGCTCCCGCTGGGGGTGCGGCCTTGCCGCTCTTCCATAGGCAACATCCACCCCAAGCTGGCGGAGCCCCCCTGGGTCCCTCCTGACTATGGGGGACTCCTTTCCTTGCTGAAGCTAACCAAGGGGCAGAAAAATGAAGCGGGGCACATCACCCAGTGGTGTGCGGACCCCAAAGTGTTTGTCAAGGCTGCCAGGGCGGCAGTCAAGCTCATGCAGCAGGATCGGGGCACACGTCAGATGGCCTACCGTCTGAATAGGCTTGCCTAGAGGGTGAGAGTGGAGTGGGGCCTGGGCGGGTCCCTTGACTAGAGTAGGGCACGGTAGGCCTTCCCTGACCTGTCTGTATTGCCTTGCTCTGCTTTTGGCTGCTCGCTCTTCCACCCGCACTTTGCTTTGCTCCTCCTCTCCCACACCCACCCCCATGGCAGCCACAACCATTGGCACCTTCAACGTCAACGGCTGTCGAGACGCGGTGAAGCGCGAGGCCGTCCTGGAGCTCCTGTGACAGAAGAGGCTGGCCGTCGCCTTCCTACAAGAGACGCACTCTGACAGGTTCAACCAGGCGGCCTGGCGGGCTGCCTGGCGAGGACAGGTGTTCCTGAGCCACGGCACCAACCTCCGCGCGGGGGTCGCGACACTCTTATCACCGCAGCTGCAGCTTGACGCGGCGGTGCCGCGGGAGGTCGTCCCCGGCTGCCTGCTGACCGTCCGCGTCACCCTCGCACAACACCGTCTGCTGCTTATCAACGTCTACGCGCCCTCCGATGGCCAGGAGAGGGTCGCTTTCTTTGAGAGCTTGGCTGCCCTCCTGCGCGACGCTAGCAAGGATGATGACCTGCTCCTCCTCGGGGGCAATTTCAACTGCACCACTGCCCCGCGCCTCGACCGCACAGGGCCTGAGCCCCACCTGCCCTCCGCTCGCAAGCTGCAAGCTGCCCTGGAGGGGGCGGACCTCGTGGACCTCGTGGACGTCTGGCGACCCCTGCATCCCAATGCGCGCCAGTACAACTGGGCCAAGATGAGTGCCGGCGGTCTCACCATGGTGATCACCTTATAATAGAATTCAACGTAAGAGGTCGAGTGGGTAAGGTAACTAGTAGGGTGAAAGTGCTAGACTTTAGGAAAGCTGATCTCAATGCACTCAGGCGATTAGTCAAGGACACACTGCAGAGTAGGAGTTTTGATGGGATGGGTGCCCAAGAAGGGTGGCTGTGCCTAAAGGAAACGATCCTTTGGGCACAAAACAAGATGATCCCCAAGCGAGGCAAAAGATGGAAAGGGGCCGGGAGGCTTCCATGGCTGACCAGAGAAATCCAGGGCAGCCTAAGGGCCAAAAGGGGAGCACATAAAAAGTGGAAACAGGGTGAGATCACTAAAGATGAATATACCTCCTCTGCTCGTGCTTGTAGGGAGGCAGTTAGGCAGGCCAAAGCTACCATGGAGCTGAGGATGGCAACCCAAGTAAAAGACAACAAGAAATTGTTTTTTAGATATATTGGGAGTAAAAGGAAGGCCCAGGGAGGAATAGGACCGCTGCTAAATGGGTAGAAACAATTGGTGACAGACAGGGGGGACAAGGCTGAACTCCTCAACGAGTTCTTTGCCTCAGTGTTCCTAAGTGAGGGGCACGACAAGTCTCTCATTGGGGTTGTAGAGAGGTAGCAGCAAGGCGCCAGACTTCCATACGTAGATCCTGAGGTGGTGCAGAGTCATTTGGAAGAACTGGATGCCTTTAAATCGGCAGGCCCGGATGGGCTCCATCCGAGGGTGCTGAAGGCACTGGCCGACATCATTGTAGAGCCACTAGCGGGAATATTCGAACGCTCGTGGTGCACAGGCAAAGTCCCAGAAGACTGGAAAAGGGCTAACGTGGTCCCCATTTTCAAAAAGGGGAGGAAGGAGGACCCGGGCAACTATAGGCCAGTCAGTCTCACCTCCATCCTTGGTAAAGTCTTTGAAAAAATCATCAAGGCTCACATTTGTGAGAGCCCGGCAGGGTAAATTATGCTGAGGGGAAACCAGCAGGGGTTTGTGGCGGGCAGATCGTGCCTGACCAACCTAGTCTCTTTCTATGACCAGGTTACGAAACGCCTGGACACAGGAGGAGGGGTGGATGTCGTATTCTTAGACTTCAGGAAGGCCTTCGATACGGTATCCCACCCCATACTGGTGAACAAGCTAAGAGGCTGTGATGTGGATGACTGCACAGTCCGGTGGGTGGCGAATTGGCTAGAGGGTCGCACCCAAAGAGTCGTGGTAGATGGGTCGGTCTCAACCTGGAAGGGTGTGGGCAGTGGGGTCCCGCAGGGTTCGGTCCTTGGACCGATACTCTTTAATGTCTTCATCAGCGACTTGGACGAGGGAGTCAAATGTACTCTGTCCAAGTTTGCAGATGACACAAAGCTATGGGGAGAAGTGGACACACCAGAGGGCAGGGAACAGCTAGAGGCAGACCTGGATAGGTTTCACAAGTGGGCAGAAAACAACAGGATGCAGTTCAACAAGGAGAAATGCAAAGTGCTGCACCTAGGGAGGAAAAATGTCCAGCACACCTACAGCCTAGGGAATGACCTGCTGGGTGGCACAGAGGTGGAAAGGGATCTTGGAGTCCTAGTAGACTCCAAGATGAACATGAGCAGGCAGTGTGACGAAGCCATCAGAAAAGCCAATGGCACTTTATCGTGCATCAGCAGATGCATGACGAATAGGTCCAGGGAGGTGATACTTCCCCTCTATAGGGCGCTGGTCAGACCGCAGTTGGAGTGCTGCGTGCAATTCTGGGCGCCACACTTCAAGAAGGATGCGGATAACCTGGAGAGGGTCCAGAGAAGGGCAACTCGTATGGTCAAGGGCCTGCAGACCAAGCCCTACAAGGAGAGACTAGAGAAACTGGACGTTTTCAGCCTCCGCAAGAGAAGGTTGAGAGGCGACCTTGTGGCTGCCTATAAGTTCATCACGTGGGAACAGAAGGGAATTGGTGAGGATTTATTCACCAAGGCGCCCCCGGGGGTTACAAGAAACAATGGCCACAAGCTAGCAGAGAGCAGATTTAGATTGGACATTAGGAAGAACTTCTTCACAGTTCGAGTGGCCAAGGTCTGGAACGGGCTCCCAAGGGAGGTGGTGCTCTCCCCTACCCTAGGGGTCTTCAAGAGGAGGTTAGACGAGTATCTAGCTGGGGTCATCTAGACCCAGCACTCTTTCCTGCTTATGCAGGGGGTCGGACTTGATGATCTATTGAGGTCCCTTCCGACCCCAACATCTATGAATCTATGAATCTATAGCTCGCCTCGACCGCCTTTATGTCACCAGGCACCACCTGCCACTCCTGCGCAGCAGCCGCATCGCTCCCTCAGGTCTGTCAGATCATGACCTAGCCTTCAGTGAACTGAGCCTGCCGGGGAGAGCCTGTGCACGGGCACCTTATTGGTGTTTCAACGTCAGCCTGCTTCAGGACTCCTATTTCCGGGACTGCTTTGCCCATTTCTGGAGGAGGTGGCAGGCTGCACGATCGAGCCACTCCTCCTGGAGGCGTGGTGGGACGTGGGCAAGGTACAGATCCAAGCCTTTTGCCAGCAGTACACCCAGCTGGCCACGAACGAGACGCGCCGACGTATCCGGGAGTTGGAGAAGGACGTGGCGGAGCTCGAGGCTGCTCTGCTGGCCGCTGGCAGCGACGCGGCACTGAGCGAGAGCCTCCGGTTCCGCAGGAAATGTCTGCGCGACTTGGCAGAGAGCGCGGCCCGCGGCGCGAGGATCCGCGCCCATTGCCAGGAGCTGGCGGAAACTGACACCCCGACCCGCTTCTTTTTCAACCTGGAGCGGCGGAAGGCAGTGAGCAAAGTCTTGGACCATCTCAAGACTCCTGAGGGCCGGGTCATTACAGAGCCCGGCGAAATACGCAAACATGCCGTTGCCTTCTATCGTGACCTGTTTGCGGCTGAGCCGTCGTGCCCCGAGGCCATGCGGGAACTCCACGAGGGCCTACCATGTCTCGATGCCCTGGAGGCCGGAGAGCTTGAGCGGGACTTGTCCCTGGAAGAGCTGGCGGCCGCCACGGCCGTCCTCGCCTCCGGCAAAGCCCCAGGCCTCGATGGGTTGCCTGCTGAGTTTTACAAGACCTTCTGGCCTCTCCTCGGCCCCAGCCTCCTGCGCGTTTTCCAGGAGAGCCTCGCCGACAAGGTCTTGCCGATCAGCTGCTGCTGAGCGGTGTTGACCTGGGCTACATGAAGAACTGGCGGCCGGTCTCCCTGCTGTGCACGGACTACAAGATTCTGGCCAAAGCGTTGGCCACCCGCCTCCGCGCGGTCATGGCCTCTCTCACCGGGCCCGAGCAGAGTTACTGCGTGCCGGGCAGGACCATTCAAGACAACCTGTTCCTGCTGCGTGACCTACTCACGGCTAGCGAGCTCTTTGGCCTCGACATCGGCCTCATCTCTCTAGACCAGAAGGCCTTTGACAGGGTGGGCCACGCCTATCTCTTCCGGACTCTGGAGGCCTTTGGTTTTGGGCCCTTCTTCACCGGGGCCCTCCAGGTCTTGTACCAAGATATTTCCAGCCTGCTCAAGGTGAACGGTGTGCTTTGTGCTCCGTTCCCCGCACGCAGGGGCATTCGTCAGGGGTGTCCGGTGTCGGGCATGCTCTACTCCCTGGCCAACGAGCTGCTGCTGCACACGCTGCGACTCCGCCTGAGTGGTGTGGCCCTGCCAGTGGCCACCGGCCCATCTGCTAGGCCTCCTCTCCGGCTGTCGGCATATGCGGATGATGTCACCGTCTTCCTCAACACTCAGGAAGACGTGCGGGCCCTGGCAGATTGCCAGCGTGCCTATGAGCGCGCCTCCTCTGCCCGCATCAACTGGAGCAAGAGTGATACTTTGCTGCTTGTCGCATGGACTGGCACGCCCCCCCCGGACTTGCCGGGGGGACTCACATGGCACCGCGAGGGCCTCAAGGTCTTGGGCATGTTCCTGGGGCCGACGACCTTCATGGCACGCAACTGGGACGGCCTCGAGGAGGGAGTGGAGGCCCTCCTTCAGCGGTGGTGCTGGCGCCTGCCCAGCCTTTCCTACCGGGGGCGCGTCCTCGTCATCAATAACCTGGCGGCGGCCACCCTGTGGCACCGCTGCGTGGTGCTGGACCCTCCGCCGGAGCTACTAGAGTGACTGCAGCGGCTCCTGGTCAATTTCCTATGGGAGAGACGCCACTGGCTCCCACGAGCTGCCCTCTACCTGCCCACCGGCGAGGGGGGCCAGGGCCTGATCGATCTGGCCAGCAGGGTGGCCGCCTATCGGCTGCAGGCCCTCCAGCGGCTCCTGTACACCGACGGCCACCTCCGGTGGCGACAGCTGACGTGCCGATTCCTGCGGCGAGTGGGGGGCCTCAGCTTTGACCGGGAGCTGTTTCAACTGGACCTCACCTTCCTGAACGGGGCGGTCCTTCCCTCGTTCTACCGCAGCATGGTGCGGGCCTGGCGGGCGGCCTTCCATCTCTGTCCCCAGGCCAGGCACCTGCGGTTCCCGCAACTCCTTCGAGAGCCCTTGGTCCACAACCCGGCCCTGCACCGTGTCGTGCCGAGCCTGGCCTCTGCCAGCCTCATGGCAGCTCTTGTCGAGGCACGCTCCACCCGCCTGGAGCACCTCCTGGACCCCGCTCGGTCAGACTGGCTGTCACCCGAGGCCCTGGCTGCCCAGCTGGCGATGCGCTCCGTCCGCACCGCGGGGCGGCTTCTGCGGGCCGTTAGGGCCACCCACCCGACGGAGGCAGTGACCGCCCTGGAAGTCCATCTCCAGACTCGCCGGCCCCTCCCCGCCGCGGATGCCGCAGAAGACGCCTTCCCACCACTACCCGTCATCCCAGCGGTACCCGGCGAGCTGGCCGAGCGGCCCAACACGCTGCTCAGATTCCCGGTGCCCCCCAGCAGCAATACGGGCTGCCCTTTTGGCACCCTGCCCCGCAAGGGCCTCTACATGTGGGTGGTGCGCACCCGGCACGCCCAGGTGCTGGTCGACCGCCCTGACACCGCATGGCGGCGGTGCCTGGCGCGTCCCGGGACCCCGGCGTGGCGCACGCTGTATAAGGCGCCCATTGCCAAGAAGACCGGCGACCTGCAGTGGCGGCTCGTGCACGGCATCCTGACCACCGGCACCTTTGTGCGTCACCTGGACCCAGCAGCCTCGGCGGCGTGCCCCTTCTGCCCGGGGGTGCTGGACGAGGACATCTTCCATGCGTTCCTCGACTGCCCCCGGCTGCAGCCTCTCTTTGCCGCCCTGGGCGCACTGCTTCGGGTGCTGGGCCGGGACTTCTCCGAAGACGCCTACGTCCACTCCTTTCCGTACCAGGCGGCCGAGCGGGCCACGGTCAGCCTGGCCTACTTCCTGCTGGGCCAGGCCAAGATAGCCACCCTGAACAGCCAGCGAAACCGGGTCACCGGCACCGGGATGGTCGACGCCCTGCAGCTCTTCCGCCTGCTGGTGCGGGCCCGCCTCTCGCTCGAGTTTGAGCACGCTGTCCTCCGGTGGACAGTGCCCGCCTTTGAGGAGCGCTGAGCCCTCGTGGGGGTGCTGTGCCGGGTCGAGGTGGGACGCCTGATCGTCGTACTGTGATGCCACCGGCTGCTCAAGCCGCAGAGATGCGTCAAGCGGGCCGAGGCCCTGGACCTTTGCTCATGCGGGTCGACCCCGGAGGCCTCCATGGGTGTCCCTGCTGCCAGAACTGTAAATACTGTAAATAGTCCTAATGTTCGTTGTGTTGTTTTTTTTTTTCTCTAGAGTGTACAGGCAGGCCTTGCAGGCCATGAGCCCAGGCCTTGTCCATGAGGCCCAGAGCTTCGGGCGTCCTTGTACAAGCTCTTTACTGGCTCCGAGTTATCACCCTCCCGGGAATAAAGGTCTCTTAAAAGTCAAAAGTCTTTCTTTCTTTCTTTCTTTCAAGATGGCCGCTGACAGCTGAAGCCTTTCTAAGCTCCTCCAGCTCAGGTGCTTTCAGCTCATTGCCTCGCACTCCCTGCCCCCCTTTTCCTGTCCCCCCCCCAAAAAAACCCCTTGCCTCTCCCCACCCTGTCCCTGGGGACCCCCTCCCTGCCCCTTCCCCCCACTTTCTGAGCCTTTTTCCCCTGAGCTCTGGCAGCCTCGTTTGTCTGTGCCCCTCCCCCACCCCCGCCTGAGTTCTCCCTTTGATTTCTGCTGCCTCCGTCCCCCAGGTCCCCTTCCCTTGGTCCCTGCCATCTGCCCCTGCCTTGGGGCTTGCCCTGAGCCCCTGCTGGGTTGCTCTGCCCCCCTCAGGCTGATTTTGGGGCGTTTTCAGCACCCTCCCAGTCCCAGTCCCCCGAGTCAGCCTGAGGCTGCTTTTTTTTTTTTTTTTTGCTGCGCTTCGCAGTTTAACCCTGTCCTGGCGAGGAATGGCGGCTCCTATGCCTGGCAGCTGGCATGAGGATTTCTCTCGGGACCTCCCACTGTCTCATGGCATGAGGGTTCATGCCCCTCTCCATGTGGGGCTCGAGGCTTGCGTGGAGGCTCTGGCCGCCCTCCTGGGATGGCGTACCATCCGCTACGCGGGGCGCGTGAACACGGTCCCGATGATGTATTTGAGCAAGCCCGCCTTGGTTGACAGGGTGTGTGCAGAGGGCCTGGACATTGCGGGCATCCACTACCCTGTCACGCCCCTAGAGACTCAGGCAGTGAGGGTGGTGATTTCCAACGTCCCACCGCACGTTTCCGATCGGGAGCTGGCCAGGGGACTCGAGGCCTATGGGGTTCCTGCGAGTCCTTTTCGCCGCCTGCCGATGGGAAACAAGAACCCTCAGGGCAAGCATGTCCTGTCCTTTCGGAGGCAGGTCTTCATGCTCCTCAAGGAGGGCCCCCAGTCGCTGCCTCGCTCCCTGAGCCTCACGCTCGAGGGGCGGAGGTTCATTATCTATCTGTCTGTGGGAGAGACCACGTGCTTCAAGTGCGGGGGCTCCTCCCACCTGGCCGCGCAGTGCCCTCGGGGCAAGGCGGCCGGACCATCGCCGCCTGCGGCAGCGCCGAGAGACGGTGCGTCGACCTCTGGGGCACGCGGCAGGCCCAGGGAGGCTGGGAGCTCTTCCTCCCGACCTCCTTCCTCCTCCATTCCATCTCAGGGGACCGGGGTCTCCAGTGGGAAGCCATCGTCCAGCCGAGGGGCTGGTGCTACTACCATGGCCCCACCGCCCCCTCCCCCGTCTGTGGCACCCCCTGCCCTCGGTGCGGCAGCCCCACCGGGTGGAGGGGCGGACGCTTCCCCTTGCCCCCTGCCTGCCCCGGCCGAAGTGGCTGGGGTGGCCGGGGACTGCGGCGCTGGACCCTCATCGGATGATGGGGCTCGGGCATCCTCCCAACCACCCGACAAAGAGAGGGAGATGAGGGGGGCCTCTCAGGACACCCCATCCCTGTCAGACCCCTCCTCGGCCAGTGCCGAGGGCCCCCCCACTACAGAGCCGGACCCCGCTCCGGCTGCCACACCACCCGCCCCGTTGGATGTAGCCACCAACGGGGCAGACTTAGCGGGTGGGGGGGAGGGGCCTTCAGGGGTCCCCCTCCCCTCGCCTGTCCCCCAGCCTCCGGAGTCGGGCGGCAGCAGGGATAGTGGCGAATGTCTCTCTTCCGGTGGCCTAGCCCCGGGGGTGGCGGGAGAGCCCGCTGCCCCTTTGGTCACGCCCCAGCCTACCGGAGCAGATGGGGACGTTAGCGAGATGGAGATCCAGCTCTCGGAGTCTCGCAAGAGACGTCGTGAGCGGGATGGCCCCTCCCCCCCCAAGAAGACAGGGAATGTCCTCGCGGAGCCGGTCCTTGACTCGGACGACGAGAGGCGGCTGATGTGCCTGGACATCGAGGGTGTCGACGCTGCAGTTGCGGGCGAGTCCCGCCGGGGGTGCGGCCTCGCCGCTCTTCCATAGGCAACATCCACCCCAAGCTGGCGGAGCCCCCCTGGGTCCCTCCTGACTATGGGGGACTCCTGTCCTTGCTGAAGCTAACTAAGGGGCAGAAAAATGTAGCGGGGCGCATCACCCAGTGGTGTGCGGACCCCAAAGTGTTTGTCAAGGCTGCCAGGGCGGCAGTCAAGCTCATGCAGCAAGATCGGGGCACACGTCAGATGGCCTACCGTCTGGACAAGCTTGCCCAGAGGGTGAGAGTGGAGTGGGGCCTGGGCGGGTCCCTCGACTAGAGTAGGGCACAGTAGGCCTTCCCTGACCTGTCTGTATTGCCTTGCTCTGCTCTTGGGTGCTCGCTCTTCCACCCGCACTCTGCTTTGCTCCTCCTCTCCCACACCCACCCCCATGGCAGCCACAACCATTGGCACCTTCAACGTCAACGGCTGTCGAGACGCGGTGAAGCGCGAGGCCGTCCTGGAGCTCCTGCGACAGAAGAGGCTGGCCATCGCCTTCCTACAAGAGACCCACTCTGACAGGTTCAACCAGGCGGCCTGGCGGGCTGCCTGGTGAGGACAGGTGTTCCTGAGCCACGGCACCAACCTCCGCGCGGGGGTCGCGACACTCTTATCGCCGCAGCTGCAGCTTGATGCGGCGGTGCCGCGGGAGGTCGTCCCCGGCCGCCTGCTGACCGTCCGCGTCACCCTCGCGCAACACCTTCTGCTGCTCGTCAACATCTACGCGCCCTCCGATGGCCAGGAGAGGGTCGCTTTCTTTGAGAGCTTGGCTGCCCTCCTGCGCGACGCTAGCGAGGATGATGACCTGCTCCTCCTCGGGGGCGATTTCAATTGCACCACTGCCCCGCGCCTCGACCGCACAGGGCCTGAGCCCCACCTGCCCTCTGCTCACAAGCTGCAAGCTGCCCTGGAGGGGGCAGACCTCGTGGACGTCTGGCGAGCCCTGCATCCCAATGCGCGCCAGTACACCTGGGCCAAGATGAGTGCCGGCGGTCTCACCATGGCTCGCCTCGACCGCCTTTATATCACCAGGCACCACCTGCCACTCCTGCGCAGCAGCCGCATCGCTCCCTCGGGTCTATCAGATCATGGCCTGGCCTTCAGTGAACTGAGCCTGCCGGGGAGAGCCTGTGCACGGGCACCATATTGGTGTTTGAACGTTAGTCTGCTCCAGGACTCTTATTTCCGGGACTGCTTTGCCCACTTTTGGTGGAGGTGGGAGGCTGCGAGACCGAGCCACTCCTCCTGGAAGCTGTGGTGGGACGTGGGCAAGGTCCAGACCTGAGCCTTCTGCCAGCAGTACACCGAGCTGGCCGCAAGCGAGACGCGCCGCCGTATCCGGGAGTTGGAGGAGGACGTAGCGGAGCTCGCGGCTGCTCTGCTGGCCGCTGGCAGCGACGCGGCACTGAGCGAGAGCCTCTGGCTCCGCAGGAAATGCCTGCGTGACTTGGCGGAGAGCGCGGCCCGCGGCGCGAGGATCCGCGCCCGCTGCCAGGAGCTGGTGGAAACCGATGCCCCGACCCGCTTCTTTTTCGAACTGGAGCGGCGGTGGGCAGCGAGCAAAGTCTTGGACCATCTCAAGACTCCTGAGGGCCGGGTCATTACAGAGCCGGGCGAAGTCCGCGAACATGCCGTCGCCTTCTATCGCGACCTGTTCGCGGCCGAGCCATCGTGCCCCGAGGCCACGCGGGAACTCCACGAGGGCCTACCGCGTCTCGATTCCCTGGAGGCCGGCGAGCTGGAGCGGGACTTGTCCCTGGAAGAGCTGGCGGCCGCCACGGCCGGCCTCGCCTCCGGCAAAGCCCGAGGCCTCGACGGGCTGCCTGCCGAGTTCTACAAGACCTTCTGGCCTCTCCTCGGCCCCAGCCTCCTGCACGTCTTCCAGGAGAGCCTCGCCGACAAGGTCTTGCCGATCAGCTGCCGCCGAGCGGTGCTGACCCTGCTGCCCAAGAAGGGAGACCTGGCCTACATGAAGAACTGGCGGCCGGTCTCCCTGCTGTGCGCGGACTACAAGATTCTGGCCAAAGCGCTGGCCACCCACCTCCACGCAGTCATGGCCTCTCTCACCGGGCCCGAGCAGAGCTACTGCGTGCCGGGCAGGACCATACAAGACAACCTGTTCCTGCTGCGGGACCTGCTCATGGCTAGCGAGCTCTTTGGCCTCGACGTCGGCCTCCTCTCTCTCGACCAGGAGAAGGCCTTTGACCGCGTGGGCCACGCCTACATCTTCCGCACGCTGGAGGCCTTTGGCTTTGGGCCCCTCTTCCCCGGGGCCCTCCGGGTCTTGTACCGGGACATTTCCAGCCTGCTCAAGGTGAACGGGGTGCTTTGTGCTCCGTTCCCCGCACGCAGGGGCATTCGCCAGGGCTGTCCGCTGTCGGGCATGCTCTACGCCCTGGCCATCGAGCCACTGTTACACGCACTGTGCTGCCGCCTGAGTGGGGTGGCCCTGCCATCGGCCACGGGCCCGTCCGCTGGCCCTCGTCTCCGGCTGTCGGCCTATGCGGACGACGTCACCGTCTTCCTCGCCACCCAGGAAGACGTGCGGGCTCTGGCAGATTGCCAGCGGGCCTACGAGCGCGCCTCCTCCGCCCGCATCAACTGGGGCAAGAGTGACACTCTGCTGCTTGGCGCATGGACTGGCAGGCCTCCGCTGGACTTGCCGGGGGGCCTCGCCTGGTGCCGCGAGGGCCTCAAGGTCTTGGGCGTGTTCCTGGGGCCGACGACCTTCATGGCGCGCAACGGGGACGGCATCGAGGAGGTAGTGGAGGCCCGCCTGCAGCGGTGGCGCTGGCGCTTGCCCAGCCTTTCCTACCGGGGGCGCGTCCTCGTCATCAATAACCTGGCGGCGGCCACCCTGTGGAACCGCTGCGCGGTGCTGGACCCTCCGCCGGAGCTACTGGAGAGACTGCAGCGGCTCCTGGTCGATTTCCTGTGGGACGGATGCCACTGGCTCCCACGAGCTGCCCTCTACCTGCCCACCGGCGAGGGGGGCCAGGGCCTGATTGATCTGGCCAGCAGGGTGGCCGCCTTTCGGCTGCAGGCCCTCCAGCGGCTCCTGTACACCGAAGGCCACCTCCCGTGGCGACAGCTGGCGTGCCGATTCCTGCGGCGAGTGGGGGGCCTCAGCTTTGACCGGGAGCTGTTTCAACTGGACCTCACCTTCCTGAACGGGGCGGTCCTTCCCCCGTTCTACCGCAGCATGGTGCGGGCCTGGCGGGCGGCCTTCCATCTCTGTCCCCAGGCCAGGCACCTGCTGTTCCCGCAGCTCCTTTGAGAGCCCTTGGTCCACAACCCGGCCCTGCACCGTGTCGTGCCGAGCCTGGCCTCCGCCAGCCTCACGGCAGCTCTCGTCAAGGCGCGCTCCACCCGCCTGGAGCACCTCCTGGACCCCGCTCGGTCGGACTGGCTGTCACCCGAGGCCCTGGCTGCCCGGCTGGCGATGCGCTCCGTCCGCACCGCGGGGCGGCTTCTGCGGGCCGTTAGGGCCGCCCTCCCGACGGAGGCAGCGACTGCCCTGGAAGTCCATCTCCAGACTCGCCGGCCCCTCCCCACCGCAGACGCTGCAGAAGACACCTTCCCACCGCTACCCGTCATCCCAGCGGTACCCGGCGAGCTGGCCGAGCGGCCCAACACGCTGCTCAGGCTCCCGGTGCCCCCCAGCAGCAATACGGGCTCCCCTTTTGGCACCCTGCCCCGCAAGGGCCTCTACATGTGGGTGGTGCGCACCCGGCATGCCCAGGTGCTCGCCGGCCACCCTGACACCGTGTGGCAGTGGCGCCTGGCGCGGCCCGGGACCCCGGCGTGGCGCACGCTGTATAAGGCGCCCATTGCCAAGAAGACCGGCGACCTGCAGTGGCGGCTCGTGCACGGCATCCTGACCACCGGCACCTTTGTGCGTCACTTGGACCCAGCGGCCTTGGCGGCCTGCCCCTTCTGCCCGGGGGTGCTGGACGAGGACATTTTCCACGCGTTCCTCGACTGCCCCCGGCTGCAGCCTCTCTTTGCCGCCCTAGGCGCACTGCTTCGGGTACTGGGCCGAGACCTCTCCGAAGACGCTTACGTCCACTCCTTTCCATACCGGGCGGCCGAGCAGGCCACGGTCAGCCTGGCCTACTTCCTGCTGGGCCAGGCCAAGATGGCCACCCTGAAGAGCCGGCGAAACCAGGTCAGTGGCACCGGGATGGTCGACGCCCTGCAGCTCTTCCGCCTGCTGGTGCGGGCCCGCCTCTCGCTCGAGTTTGAGCACGCTGTCCTCCGGCGGACGGTGCCCGCCTTTGAGGAGCGCTGGGCCCTCGAGGGGGTGCTGTGCCGAGTCGAGGCGGGACGCCTGATCCTCGTTCTGTGATGCCACCGGCTGCTAAAGCCGCAGAGACGCATCAAGAGGACCGAGGCCCTGGACTTTTGCTCGTGCGGGTCGACCCCGGAGGCCTCCATGGGTGTCCCTGCTGGCAGAACTGTAAATACTGTAAATAGTCCTTATGTTCGTTGTGTTGGTTGTTTTTTTTTGTCTAGCGTGTACGGGCAGGCCTTGCAGGCCATGAGCCCAGGCCTTGTCCATGAGGCCCAGAGCTTCGGGCATCCTTGTACATGCTTTTTACTGGCTCCGAGTCATCACCCTCCGGGGAATAAAGGTCTCTTAAAAGTCAAAGTCTTACACCCCCTCACCTCGAGCAGATATAGAAGCCTATCTTGGCTCACTCGCCCTGTAGTGGCAATTCACAGAAGTAGCTCCTAGTCAGGCACCTGCTTACCAGCCCTCTAGTGGCAAGTCACAGCTATGTAGGTGGGGGACATTCAGAGATTGGTTTTTGCCTTCAGACTTTAGACTGCTTCAAACTTGAGCTAGGACTAACACCAATCAAAATCTGAGCACCTGAAAGTGCAACATGTACCTAGGCCCTATGATAATTTCTGTTTGTGGGTATAACAATTACTACACTGTGCCCATCACAAATAAGAGGCTTGTAGCACACTAGAAGCAAATTGTGCACCAGGTATATTAGTGTTATATTACCACCCTTCTCTTTGTCTTACCCTCTCGCTATCTCTGCTGTAGTTCAGTCAGCACATCATTCCTTTTTAAAATATAGATTTCTCTTTTAAATACAAATTATTTTATTTTCAATATAAATAGGCCCCTGTATTGATTAGACATGCTCTGAGCAGTTACATGACACTATGTTAGAAAAACAGTGCTGCTGTTTACTCTGTGGTTTCTGATGTTGCTAAAATCACAGGAGTTGAAGCTTTGTGAGCAACAGTGGTAGGAGCTTCCTTACAGGGGAAGTTGTATTTGAGATAAAGGACCCTGTCAGCTAAAGTCAATGAAGTCGTCTGCAAATATTTTGTTTAGTTTTCAAATTTAACCTTCTTATCTGGTTCACTTCTTAACAGTTCAGTAACAGAGGTCCCTTAAGGGAAATAAAATAAAGCCCATATTTTTATATTTGCTGTATGCCAGTATAAATCAAGAATAAAATTGCTGATTTTGGAAAAGGTATTCCAAAGTGTAACTGAGATTCAGAATGTGGCACTGCTGAAATTCACACCCAAATGAAAAGTACCTAACAGCAGTTCCCAAATTCAGTGTTTTCAAGTCACACAAGAATTATCCTTGCAGGTATTTGTGGCTTTCATGTTATATACAAATAAAATACAATGAAAATTGTCAACAGTGATTTCACAGAAAATTAGAATATTTATAAGCAGATACCTTTAAAATAAACAGCCAATCATCATTAGATTGTTTGGCATTCATTACAATTAAGTTAGTTTTAGTTAATTCATTCAATGTTATTGTGAGATTCAAAAATTCAATTCCAGAGAAATTGTAATCTAGCAATTAATTAACATATTA
This sequence comes from Alligator mississippiensis, assembly GCF_030867095.1. Classification (NCBI taxonomy): domain Eukaryota; kingdom Metazoa; phylum Chordata; order Crocodylia; family Alligatoridae; genus Alligator; species Alligator mississippiensis. The sequence goes on from NC_081826.1 coordinate 111,445,346, forward strand.
AGAGAGAAAAGTATTACCTTTTCCTTGAAGGCAAAACCCTCCCATCTAATAAAGAAACTTTTCATAAAAGTCTGAAGGATACTTTCTCCATGATGCAAGATCTGAAAGGAGAGGGGAAGGAATTTCTGAACTTGGAACAGGCAGTTAATTTATTTATATGATTTAAAGCTGTTAAAAAAGATACACATGATTGAACACCTGCACCATCCTTTTTGAAGGCCAGTGATATTTTTGTTGAAACATTATTTTAGCAAAATATAACATTAAAAAAAACCCCAAAAAACACAATAATTGGAGTTTTAAGAAATGCAATTTTTTAAAATGGAAGTTTTGCCAATTTTTTTCAGCTACCTCTAGTATTTCAAAGATTGATACTTAACTGGCATTTAATTTAATCATATTATTATCCTATTTTATATCCCATTGGTTTTAGTGTTTGAAAGTACTGACATTTTCCATCACTCCATGGAAAATGACATACATTCATAGCTCAATTCCACAACATAAATAAATAAATATGAACTTGGATTACATAATTCCATCTAGAATAACCCAGTTTAAAATTCTTGCCACCATTTTCAAGTTCTTGCTACAGACAGTCCACCTTAGGGCCAGGTACAGCCATAACACTTCTACCAGTCTAAGTGATCAGAAACCATTCTGTACCCAAAACAGAACAGACGTTTGGCACACAAGACTGATCTATACCCATAACAGAACAGAAGTTCAGCACGCATAGACTGGTTTCAAAATGGTAGAACTTGGTTTAAGGGCATTTATACACATGCTCTGGAAGAGGGGTGGCAGGGCTTTTAATCAGAGTGGCTCTGAGAGCCATTCTAATTAAAGTGCCTATAGTGTCTCATGTATCAGCATCGCCATGCTAAAAATGGCAGCAGGTAACTTCACTAAAGCTTGTTGAACAAGATTTACTTAAAGCGCCCCAGCTACCATTTGAGACTCCAGAGACGCTGGAGTCTCCTGGAGTGTGGTAATTATCAGGCTCTAGCAGACTCAATTAATCAAGTCTGCTCCAATGTGCAGTCATTACAGAGCATCAAAGCAGCCTCACTGCATGTATATAGGTGCCCTAAAATTTGCTCCCCTCCTATCCCCACCAAAAGGTGAATGCATGTTCTGTTTGCTATGCTGCTTACAGAAAACTGAGTAGCTTATATCGATTCCACCCCAGGTTTTTGAATGTCTGTAGTTAGCCTAGAAGTCTGCTGGAATGTCCTGGCATCAAACAGAATGTTCAGGAACAGAAAGTGTGAGATGCACTTTATCCTATGCACAAGGTATATGAAAAGACTATTTCACAAGCCATTTAAAATAGCCCTAAATAATCTATTGAGACAATGGGTCAAATTCTCTGATAGTATATGTTTTATTTATATTTTCATCTGCAAAACTGAGATAGTAAAGTTACCTTTTGATGATGAACAAATGTTTCTGCAGTGCTTTGAAGAGGTAAAGCATTTGTAAATGTTAGACATTCAATAGTGATTAATTTAACGGTGTTACTTATTTATTAAAAGTCATTTTTCTGTCTATTGAATCCACTCTTCACTTTGTGAACATGTGAGCAAAAAGTGATATGTTGTTTTTTTTTTTAATCCCCACCTGCAAAAACTTAACCTTTATATGAGCAGTTAAAATATTTTCTTATGTGGGCATCCTATGAGGCATCAAAATGTTTCTTCTGTTTTCTCTAATAAAATGGTTCTTGTTTTTACTTTCTGTCTTTCTGCAAAACTTTGCTGTAATTTGAATATCTGGGTTAGATGGATGGCATTCATTGAAAGATGATCATACTATCTAGTATGTGCTTGATTACCCATTGGACATCAATATTTTTCTTGAAAAGATATTGACATGTCATTAATTGTGATTGTAATTCTTGTGTTGTGGCCATAGAAGTAATATATTTGAATTCCAGGTACCAAATAACTTCTTAAATTGTTCGTGAGGAAGATATTGAGCATATTGAGAAAAAGTCTGAACTTGATTACCCTTGTGTGAATCTGAAATAACTCCATTGCATCTAATGGAGTTATTCTTAATTTAAACCAGAGTAACTGGAATAAGAATATGACCTACTGTACTCTTAGGTGAACTACTTTATATGGCAAGAAAATATCTGTATCCACATTTGAATTTTGAATGATGATGATGACAACAACTATTCTTAAAATATAGTGGATATCCAACTTCTATTTAGAGTCTAGCCTTATGTAGGAAAATAGAGGAAACTGGGTGCATCTACATGTGCACTTTACTGCAGAGTAGACTAATGAGCTCTGCAGTAAAGTGTTACCATCTACATGTGTGATGCTATTAGGGTGTAGTAAATTAACTCCACCATAAGATAGTACTGTCAGGGCCAATGCTATCTTATGGCAGAGTAATTTACTACCCTGAAATGCACATGTGGACTCTGACTGTGGGTGTAAATTGTGCCTGGTCCACCCAGACAGATGGGGCTTTGCTCCACCATAACTCAAATTGCTGCTGTTCTGGGTGCACGTGTAGACACTGCACCCAGGAGCAGTTTCTTCCAGCTCAAATGGTGCCAGAGTATATTGCATTATAATAATTGCATATGGAGATGCACCCACTGGCTGGATCCAGACATTCAGGCATGTGTGGTTTGTGGCACTGCAAACCTCTTTGTAGCACCACAAACCACACGAGTTGCACATTCAGTGTGCAGTGCTGTTAATTTGCAGCACTGGGGCAAAATTTACTACTGGGATTTCCCAGAAGCAAAAAAACCCCCAAAAAACGACCCTGGAAAAAAAGTGGTATAAACCATGACAAAGTGGCAGGTGCCAGGACAAATGCAGACAGGGGAGCAGGACTGCCTGCTCTCCTATCTCCACGTGCTATGGAGCCCCCGTGCTGAGGCACCCTGGAGCAACAGGACAATGTGCTTTGCAGTGGGGCAGTGCTGCCATTATTTGTACTGCTGCAAAGGCACTCCCCTGCTCATGTGGACCTGGCCACTGAGAGCAGAGACCATCCTCCTGGTTCATGTGATATCTTATCCCTCACAAGTTACCATACACAGGAGCATGTGGAACAAGTGATGATAGCAGTGTTAAACTATCCTACAGTTAATGAATGTTGGTCCCTTATGGTGAGAAGTATTCCTTAGATGATGTCAAGGGGTATGGAAGCTTCCCCCTCTCTGGGCTCCCTGAGGTGTTATAAAACAATGCCTTCTGGAGCTCCTGTTAAGTTAGTGCCCTGGAGACAGCCTCCAGCTGAAGGCTTTGCCTTGAAAAACATTATTGAGTTGACAGAATAAAAACTGCATTGGGATCCCTCTGTGTGAAACATGACACATAAGTAATCTTCCTAGTATTGTGATAATTTTTGAAAGCAATAATATAAACACTTTTTATTGAAGCAAAGTCTCAACACGTAATGTAGGTTTATAATAAATATTTATACGCTCTTAATGTGGTCTATAAGAATCTGGAAAAATAAAGAATTTGTGTATTATAGTTGGAGTTGAATATTATGGCTGGTTCTAGCCTTGATTAGTGCCAATTAATATTAATAGCAGTGACTCACATCCTTTAATAAGAAAATATGGCCACAAACAGTTTGTACATTGGAACTGTATACATTTTTTTTTGGCTTTGCCAAGTCTACCGTACCTCAGCTTCCTTAAAGGAAACAAACGGGTGATAAAAGATGGGTAAAATGAGGTCAAGAACACTTCCTCCTTTATCATGTAATTAAGGTAAATTGACAAAGAGGTAGTTAGGGGACTATATTTTGGGATAATTTTCTCTTATTTTCTTACCATTTTTGTGATGCAAAAGGGAAGGGAAAGAGAAGTAGTTTCAAACATGTAGTTTAGTGATTCTCCCCCAGAATGTAATGGCATCCTGAGGTACTGCAAGATCTTTTTAAGGGTACTGCAGGGTGCACATGATATTAGCACTGTGAGATATGCAAATACCTACACATGATTCACAAGATAAACCCAGAGATTTCAAATAGGAATCCATAGTGTCAAAAGCATTTTGATTTGTTGGGTTAGGGAAAGACATTACACATAAATCAGTTTAAGTGATCAGAAACTGGTTTAAACTTGTAACAGAACAGATGTTCAGTGCACATAAACCCGTTTCAAAATGGCTGAAACTGGTTTGAGATAAACCTGGTTGAATGTAGTATCAGACTTAACTGGTTTATGTCAAACTGGTTTATACAATGTCTGTCCCAGACCCCTTGCTGGTTTAAGATTAATCAGACTCCCCCAGCATCCCAGCATGCTCTCTGATCTGGGTGGTGCTCTGCTCCACAGCAGGGCTGGCCCCTCCCCTCTGCTCCCAGGCTGCAGCTCCGGCAGGGACTGCAGGCTGCTCCCCCACCTTCCCCTCACCACTCCATACTAAGCTGGAATTCCCCCCTCCCTTCTGCCTTGTGGAGAGATGTCTATTAGCTAGCAGCCCACATGCTGGCTATGGTCCGTGCTGAATCAACAGGCAGAATCAACAGGTAGCTTGTATTGTTCTTCTGTTGTTTTCTAAATTGGGTGATAAACACTGTTATCAATTCCCTCCAGGGCTAATCAGAGCTTCTGCTGGAGCCTGGCCACACCCCTAGCAGCTCCATACTGTGGAAGCAAAGGGAGGGCAGCTCTAGTGCTCCCCAGCTTCTAGCCTGAGCCACTGTAGGCATGTGCCTGAATTTCTGGGATGTCTCTCCAATTACAAAGCTGGTTTAGCCTAGCCAGGTTAGACTAACCTGCAAAGATTGAATCAACTCAGGCTCAGGCTTTTTGAATGTCTGTCCCTAGCCATAAAGTCTTTCTAAGTTCTTTGCAACAGCAGAATTGTTGTATTAGTCTCAAAATTTTGAAAACCATGGATATAGTTGTCATAAACAGAACAAATGTTGAAGATCTTTTATGGGCTCTTAAAACTTATTTGATTTCTTGTCCTAATTGTTTTGATATAGTTTATAATGAAGCACAAGGAAATGTAAAGAATAAGGAAACTAAATTCAGTATATTCCTCACCAACCCTTATAAACTAATATCTTTCAGTGTATTCCATATAAACTATTTTAAACTAATATTTTGAATCATGTTCATGTTTTGCAATAAATTAGCTATTTATCCAGGTATACGGTAATGATTAGTAGATTGCATAAGCCGTGTGAGTAGAATCTTGCACAGTGCTTTGACAATGCACAGTACTTCTAATTGTGCCATAAAGAGAACCAGGATCCTCTGCCCCTTGTTTTCTACTGTACTGGTGTCCTGTGTCACATCCATTCATAATCTAAATAGTGATTGTAGTGACAGTAGCATTCTTCTACACAATTGTATTGTTCTAGATTGCAAAAGGCATCTCTAGAACTCAGAATTGTCACTTTACTAAGAATTGCTTTTTTTGTGCTCAAAACAAGGTTTGTTGTTTGTTGCTCTTGCTTACTCTTTCTGTGTGAGAAGCTTAACTTTTACTAAAGAACATTCTTCCACCTGCTGGAAGAAACATAAAGTGACGTACAGTATTTTAGACTTTTTGTAACCAGTAAATTGGTTTCCATTCGGAGAAGAAAGCTTACAAGTGGATGTACAATAAGGTGGATTAAAGTGAGCTTATTCCTTGTGTGTTGCTTTTTTTTCCCACTGTGGCTGTAATACGGGAATGTGTTTCATCATGGCATTCCTGCTATGAAGGGGGGGTGGTATAACCATCTTGGGTAAACATTTAATATTTTATCAAAATATTTTATGCTAATAAAACATGAATTATATTACTTCTTCTGTAAGTGACAGAAAGTACAAAAATTAATGAACAAATTGGCAGCTTGCCACCATGGTACAATAATACAATATAGCTGCTACAATTCCTTCATCCCCTAGCAGAAGACCAGCATTTGTTTATGTTAGATGGCATTTAAATTTACTGAGGTAGTTCATAGGGCATCAGTTCAAATAAATATTTATTCACACTTGGGAAAAAACGCCTTAGTGATACCTGACTACTAAAGAAAGAAGGAAGGCTATACTAATTTGGCATGAGTGACTGGTGCCTCCTGAATCTGGGGGGCACCTGTAGAAGCCGCTGACCCAGCCGGGGGGGCACCAGCCCTACTGATACTATCAGTGTCGACTGTCAGGGGGTTACTGGCCCCATCGGGGGGGGGGGCACGTGCACCCCTGTGCACCCCCTACCAGTCGCCTATGTAATTTGGCATGCACTTATTTGGATAATGAAAATGGGAAAAGTGCACTTTATGAGGTAGGTATCAATAAACTGTATTCTAACGGGTGATCTATTCAGGAGCTGGGTTTTAGACCTTTTTCTTAACAAAATGTCATGCTCAGAATCTATGATGGTAAGAACCCTAAAAGCAGGTGACCTATCTGAACTTTTTGTGTTGAACTGTTCTTTATTTTTATGTGGATTCTTTGTTTCAAAAGGAAACCTTATGCTCAAAAAAACCCTTCTTTTTCTGCAAAACACTGCTTCTGATTTGAAGGTCATATTCAAATTGGAAATAGAGCTACATATGTGGGAGGAAAGGGAGCTGCAATCTTGGTGACTGCCTGCAGTGGCTTTATGATTGAATAGGTTTCTTTTTGTTGGCTCCAAAGAGTTGTTTTTTTCATGAAGCATGGTATTTTTTTCAGGGGAGATTCAGTACTAGTTTTGCAGGTACACATGTATTCTGAAAAATCTTCACACTGTTTTTCCTTCAGCTTTGTTACTGTCATGCCTATTCCTGTAAACATAAAAAAATGCAAGATGATTTGCTTCATTCTGCCAGTTACATGCACATATAAGAACTAACAATGACATAAGATGTTAGCAAGCCTTCTGTAAGCAGTGCAAATATCATAATACAATTGTTATGGTTAAAAAAAATTCCCTTCTTGCCTTAGATAATTTATATATCTTTATATCAATATTTGCTATACTCCCTGCACTTTATATAAGGAATACTGCAACTACTGAAGTAATAGTTCATTATTCTTTTGAATCAGGAAAACACAAACTTTACTGTGAGGGTGGTATTTTAGTTAACCTATTTCTTTGAACAACTCTGTAATAATTAAATATAAACAAGAGGTACTTAGATAGCTTCTGACTTAAGATCGGGAGCCACCTATTACATTTTAATATTAAAGATGTCAAAGGGTGCAATTACAGTAGTAGTTCACAAGCCATCTTGTGTGCCTAGTCCTGACCAGAGACATCTCTGTTTTGGTGGTGCTGGCCCCCTTCCACAACTCCTACCAATAGCATGAGAATAGAGAGGGGAGTCTTGATCAAAACTGATGCATGGAACCTCTGAAACTCAGTGCTGAAAGTGTAAACTTATTGAAGAGTTCTACTAAAATGGAAAGAAGAAGGAAAAGTGGAGTGGTAACATTAAGGAGACAGCAAGGCAAATCCTATCCCTTCTAGGAGCCACATTGATAAAGGAAACCAAAGACATTTTTTGAACTTCTGATTATTTTGTAGTCTGTAGAATATTTACAATTGTTTTTAAGGAACTATTGTTGACTCCACAGAGGCCAGAATTGCACTTAGGCTATTGGGTAAGATCAGAAAGGAAGAAAAACCTTTCTAAATTTTTAGCAGCTTGAAGGAAGAATCTGTCCTTATCAAGTGGAGACAAACAGTCTGATCCTGAATTCCTTGTCACCTAGAAAATCTTCCCCCTTTCTGCTAATATCTAGTTCCTCAAGTACTAGAGCTCTGTTGTAACTGTCCTTATAGCAAGTTTCTCCAGTGGTCTCAACACCTACTGTCCTGATAAACTCTTAAATTCTTTGCAATAGATAAATGTTTATGAAAGACCTGCATGAAAATACACACCAAAGCAGAGTCTACTTTTATGCTAGCTTTTGCATTTATGTTAGCATTTGCTGGAATATGCAAGATTTCCAGGAGCCATGATGCCAGTACTCGTCATTTTGCTTAATAGTAGATTTTATAGATTTCATAGGTATTAGGGCTGGAAGGGACCTCGGAGGATCATCAAGTCCAGCCTCCTGCCCCAGGGGCAGGAAGTCAGCTAGGGTCAAAGGATCCCAGCAAGATAGACTTCCAAATGTTTCTTAAAAGAGCCCAGAGTAGGTGCTTGCACCATCTCTGGAGGGAGTCTATTCCAGGCCTTGTGGGCTCAGACAGTAAAGAAATTTTTCCTTATGTCCAGCCTGAAACAGTCTTGGAGGAGATTGTGACCATTTGACCTTGTCATCCTTTGGGGCGTTCTGGTGAACAGGCATTCCCCCAGATCCTGATGTACACCTCTTGTATACTTATAGACAGCTACCAGGTCCCCCCTGAGCCTGTGCTTTTCCAGGCTGAAGAGTCCCATGGCTCTCAGCCTCTCTTTATAAGGTCTGTTCTCCTGCCCTCTGATTATGCATGTGGCTCTCCTCTGGACCCTCTCAAGCTTCTCCACATCCTTTTTGAATTGTGGAGCCCAGAATTGGATGCAGTACTCCAGCTGTGGCCTCATCAAGGGTACAGTGGGAGGATGACATCCTGGGATTTGCTTGAGAAGCATCAATAGATGCAAGCCAGAGTTTGGTTTTGTTTGCTGGCTGTAACATCGCATTGGTGGCTCATATTTATCTTGTGGTCAATCATGACCCTCAAGTTCCTTTTGGCCATGGTGCTAGCAAGTGTAGCACAGTTGAGCCTATACATGTGCTGTGGGTTTTTTCCCCCAAGGTGGAGTACCTTGCATTTTTCAGTATTGAATGCCATCAGGTTTTCATCTGACCATTTTCTGATCCTGTTGAGATTGGCCAGAATCACCAGCCTATCCTCAGGTGTGGATGCTTTACCCAAAGTTTGGTGTCATTGGTGAACTTGGCCAGTCCATTTCTGACACCATTGTCTAAATCATTTATAAAGATGTTAAGAGTATGGGCCCAAGGATGGAGCCTTGGGGGACACCACTGGTCACAGTGCACCATGAAGATTTACTTCTGTCGATTACCACTCTCTGGGTCCAGCCCTGGAGCCAATTCCCCAGCCATCAGACTGTGATGTGGCTGATGCCACAGTTGGCCAATTTCTCCTTGAGGAGATCATGAGACACCAGATCAAAGGCTTTTTTAAAGTCCAGATATATGCCATCAATCTCTTCTCCCTTGTCCAGGTGATATGTCACCTGGTCATAGAAAGAGATGAGATTGGTCAGGCAAGACCTGCCTGCAACAAACCCATGCTGGCTGTCCCACAGGCTATTGCCATCAGCCAGTTTGTCTAGAATGGTCTTTTTGATCATTTTTTCCAAGATCTTCCCCAGGGTAGAGGTCAGGCTGATAGGTCTGTAGTTCCCTGGATCTACTTTTCTCCCTTTCTTGAAGATAGACACCAACCACATTGGCCTTCTTCCAATCTTCAGGCACATCACTTGAGCACCACGAGTCCATGCCAGTGACTGAGCTATGATGCCTGCCAGCTCCTTAAGCTCCTGTAAAGTGTCTGGGCCAGCTGATTTGAAGGTATCCAGCCTCTCAAAGTGTTCAAGTAGTTAACTGTTATTTTAGTACTACCCACATACTAATATACTCACTAAATGAAAGTAAAAGTTGGAACCTACTTTAAAGCATTTCTCAATATAATGTATTGTACTAGCAGATACAATTGAATGAAGGCCTTTGAGTCCTCTCTCTTAAAGGAGAAATGAAACTTATTGGAGGAAGGTAGAGTATTTGTTACTGGCGTCAAATAACAGACTAGCAGAATTGTCAGCTCCCCTCCTCCCCAGAAAGGCAGATAGAAAATAAACCTTTTATTATGGACAATTTCTATAATATTGGTTTATCAGCTTTAATTTTTAGGTGAATGCAAAGAAAAAAACTCAATAAGTCTCATTGTATTTGTCTCAAAATTTTCATCACTTTTGCTAGCAAAAGGAAAAATCTAGAGCTCTTCTGCTGAAGAATGAAACATTGCAAATGGAAAGCATAAATTAGTAACTCTCATATTGCAGAAGTGCAAGATCTCTGAACTGATCTTTCCTCCTTCAAGAATTCACCCTTTCATTGAATGAGCCTTAAGAGGCTTGCAGGTATCTGCTTGTACAATTCAGCAGAATCTGAGATCATACATGCAAACAATAAAAAATATAAAATCCAGTTGCTGAGTTCCACTGATAAAATCTTGAGTGATTGGACTGTGGAATTCTAAGACAGTATATGCTTATTGGGTTGCTGTCATTTCTGTGTATCATATTAGAAGATTTCCACTGGAAATATTCTATTTCTCATGTGCCATATTGAAAAAAATGCATAATTCTTTTTACAAAATATCAATGAGTGATATTTTTTGGTATTGTCTGCTGTTATAAGAATTCATAGATACTGTGAGTACATATTAGAAATGTGCATGATATTTGAAACAACAGCAAAAAAAATCATAAGTTGCAGCACAAAATCAAACCTGAGATTATTTTTACAGATATTTTGCTGACTTAATATGGGTAATTTACACTGAAATAATGTGAAATTTCCCATTTTGCCTGCTCTTAAGATGAAGCCAGGTGAATCTTACTGATTTCCAAATGGAGTTGGGAGTGAGAGTTTGTAAACCCACATTGGTTAAAATGAGACAAAATAGGAGACAAGTTTTGGCATAAACTATGGCATTTATTCCATTGCCCAAAGGGCAGGTGAGGCTTAAGTGAGGGTTGGGAGCTGATCAGGAAAGAATAGATCAAGAGGTAGGAAACAGAAGGTTTTGTGACTTTTAGGGTGTGCAGAATCACAGCAAACAACTATAGGGAGTTGCTTTGAGGATGTGGAAGTTGGGGAGAGAAGGATCTATGACAGAAGGCAGATGCTGAATTAGAGAATGTGGAAGGCAGTGGAGACATTGGCTCAATCCATAGGAAGGCAGAGAAACTGCCTTAGCATTATATTAGAGGCAGCAGCAGAAATAGAAGTAGGAAAGAAGCAAGCTGCAGCTTTCGTTCCCTGACCTGGCTAGATCCAGATTTTAGCAATAGTAGGTTTTTGTTTTGTTTTTTCGGTCCAAGCAGAGTGTAATGTCTCCTAACTGGTGATGAGTCACAGGGTGGGAACCCTCAGGATCCACTTCCAAGTCCAATTCATGCTTCCCCAGATGCTCTAATCTATGTAGGCCTTTTCTCCTCCCTTCCAGTGTTCCAGATGCCCTGAAGCATTTGAAGTAATGATATTTTCAATAATACTGGATTGAATTTTCAAAAATGATTAGAGATTATTGAAAAACTGCTTTCCTTCCACAGTAATTGAGATCCAAAACAAAACAAAATGAACAAAATCCCAAACCATTCTATTTTGAGAGAATGAAAATGGAATTAGTTGTTCTCTTGGTCAGTCACCAAGTGGGTGGGCTGCCTGGCTGTCCAGTTTTAGTGGCTACCTGGCTCCCCAAGTGGCTATAGAAAAGAGGGGGAAGCCAGCAGTTTAGGGAAGCATGGGGAGATGGGGAATTTAGGGAGCCTGGTAATCCACCATGTGAGAAGACTGGGGGTCAGAGATCTCAGCAATCTGCCTGCCAGCACCTAGATGATAGGAAACAAAGTAGAGATGCAGTTTGGCTGCCTGGTTTCATTGTAAGGTTTGACAGAATATGTTTGTTTCTGCAAAATATTTCAGTTTCATTGACTCAGCCTTTTTTTTTGGGTGGTAATACTCCTCCACTGGAAGATACTTAATTGGTTCCTCTAATGATAAAATGTGTGTCTTCTTTCTGGAGGCCTAAATACAGGTATTTATAGAGCAGACCAGTTTCATAAAGTGCTCAGCCCCCTCCCACCTAAAGCAAGAATTCCTTAAGATGTCCTTAAACTGAGGATCCTAAAACCTTGGTCACTTGTGAATATTGATGTTAAATGTTGGCTATGTCAACATTTTTGAAAAATAAAACACTCCCAGAGACTCACAGCAGAATGTTCCCTGAGCAAGAAGAGAAATTTTCAATGTGAAGATCTTATATATTAATTGTTAATTTTATATTTTAGATCCCTTTAGTAACAGCAAAATGCAACTTTCATTTTTGTTCACCTAGAAACATATGTGACATCAATTGAATAACTGCATTGTCTAAAGGCAGATTCACAGACTTCCAGTCTGTTATGGAAGAGTTTCTTCTAGAGGGGTCCTATTATTCAGAAACAGAGCAGAGGGATAATAGAAAATGTTAAGAGGGAGAGGGAAAAAAAAGTTATTGAATTTAAATAACAAAAAAATTATTTCTCAAGGGCACCTACTACAGTACATTTAGACTCTCTAAGAAAACCACAACTATTGACACATTTAGAAGACAGAGGATCTATATAGAAAAAAAAATGCTCTAATTATTGGCTGCCTTTGTAATTAGAGGAAGGCAAAATCAAACCATTTATATGCATTGATGGGTAGTGACTGAATATGTAATAGAAAGAGAGATACATTTTCTTGCCATATTTTCTGAATGTGGATATATTGCTAACATGCAGCTTTTTATGATTAAATAATTGTTAAGGAAGATTTTGATAGGAAATGGGGCACATAATGTATTTGATTCTTCATTGTACAGTATCAAATGCAAAAAACAAAGTCTATCCCAGTTTGTGAGATTATATAAAGAAGTGGATAAATGAAACCAATCTCTCATCTGTTATATTGCATTATAGGTAGTAGGGTTTGCCACTAGGGAAGGTTTCGTGGACTTCATCGTAACAAATACAGCTGTGGTATATGCTTCAAAAGCCACATATATTTAAATGATATCATGCATGCTCAAAATTAAGCATTGGTTACCAAACCCCAATCATACCATGTCTGGAAACATGACATAGATGCATCTTTTTATGCTTTTTTTTCTTTTTCTTACAAATATAAAACCCATGAACTGCATTCTTAGCTTATGCAACTTATTTGATTTCAACATACTGACAATATCCACCTATGTAAAATTTGTGTAAATGAGATTAGAATAAAGCTCCAAGATAAAACATTTTAAAGATATTTAGGTACCTAATATGAAGAGAAGTGGCTCGTGGGATTTTCAAAAGCTGAAGATATTTAGGTATCTATGTGAAAATCCCACCACAGGTGCATATATTCATTTTGGGCAACTGTATATCTTTAAGATCACATCTCTCAGTGCAGATTCTTCTACTGCTTTATCCCCTGCAAGTCAAGAAGGTTACAATGGCATGTATAGAAATACAAAACTCCTAGTATGTTTTTAAGTGGAAATACCTTGTCCAGCAGAAAATCATAATTTGTTGGTTTTACGCCTCCTGAAACCAAGTCCCCTCGGCCACAATCAACTAGGAATCTAAGGAACCAAACTGTTTAGATTGTTTGTTGCATCAGTGCAGGAATAGCACATTAATTCTATCAAAGTGAGCTACATATTTAAACACATATGCACATACCAAAAATCAACACTTAACATCTTTTGTCAGGGTTTCCCCCCTCCCCATCAAAGTGTTACTGTAGTCCTTAAACAGTGTGACAGAAGTACACTTCCACTTCAGTTAATGGATTTATCAAATACCTTATTTCATGCTTTCTGCTTTTGATTTATGAATTTTGATCCTAGAGACAAGGACCCTGTGAGTATTGATTGTGGAAAATGTCAGACTAACAGAAGTTAATTTCACTTGTACATGTGGAAGTCTCTGATTCTCTGACAGCGCTGTCTACTGAGAATCAGTTGTCACTGAGCCCAAGTGACACAATGCCGTCACAACAGGGAGCCTTTCCACCCAGCCGACCAAATTTACACTGCATTATGGAATAAAATGACACACAAATATGTTTCCAAGAGTTGGTAGAGTTTGGTGTGATGAAGAAAAGAAATGCACGCATGAGAATTCTGGGCAAAGAAAGGAGGTGTGAGCTGTCAAGCAGTGGGTGGAGTCCTGCCCTTTGAGGTTTCATGCATTTGATTGCAATATGTCTGACAGGATAATGGAATGTCATTCTGCCAGCTCTTTGGCTGATTAGGAACAGTTTATTTATTGATTGGCTTTCTTTGTAAATTATAAGTCCTTTTTTAATACCAAAGTCAAAGTATTAGCAGTATAAAACTGCCAATTCATTTTTGCCTCCTACCCTTCATTGTTCATGCTTGAGACATGGTTACAAACTTAAAACTTCATAGGTTGTGTTCATTTTGAATTTCAAGCAAAATCAGCTTTGTGACTACTGAATATAATATAATGTTAGTCTGTAAAAAGCTATGAAGAACTATTGTAAGCTGAAGAACCAATTGCAGTGGCTGTTTATTGGATTAATGCTAACAGCATACAGTAACAAGCTACACTGGAAAAAGAGATACTTATTGGCTGTGTCTACATGAGCGTCAGACTGTGCAGTTGTCGCTGCCCTGTCATTTAGTACTTGCATAAGGGAAAGTAGCATAAGCAAGTACTAAATGACTGCTAGTCATTTAGTAAGTACTTGCATCCCCGCTTCATTTTTTTCAGATGTTACTACACAGTAACAATGAGCTACTACGCAGTAACTCATTACTATCATACAGTAGCATCACATCACAGTTAGTGTCCACCAACACTACTGTGCAGTAGGAATGAATTACTGCAGACTAGCGTCTCATGTAGATGTGCCCACTGAGTGTCTCACTGAAGATAGTAGAAAGATGCTAGTTGACTTCAGCAAAAATAGATCAGACACTTGCTTAGTTCTGTAAAAGTAATTTAAGGGAATAACTTTTTCTTGGCCATGGGGTGAGGAGTGAAATGAAAGAAAGAGAAACCCTGGAAGGAATTAAAATCAAACTATTTTTTTTTTTTGTATTTCTGGACAAAAAAAATGTTAAAACTTGTCCCAGACTTATAATTGAGAATACACACAGTAATTTAGGATATAACACTAAGTTAAAATGTTGTATTATAAACCAGAACTTTTGACTTAGGGTTAAATTTAAAAGAAATTTAAACATTTTTAGGTATGGCCTTATAAAGTTAAGAAAACAGTGCCACCAAAATAAATTGTACCTTGTCATGGCACCTAAGGGAAAGGGAAACAACCTATCGTGTCCTTAAAAATCACATTGGTCCAGTTTTGGACCACGGACACTAAAACAATTATATAGTTACAGTGAGGTATTGCTACAGAAATTATTCCTCATGGAGAAAATTGTAAAAGCTTGTAAAGACTTCATAAAAGGAAGGGTTGAAGGGGGTACTGAGGTTAAGGTATAAAAATGAGATTGAGTTGTTTTTAAACTATGAAGTATCCGAATGAAAGGAACATACTAAACTGAAGAATAGGAAGATAGTACCAAATTAGGAAAAACATAGTTCAACAAAAGAATTGCAAAAGACTATACAAGCTATCTCATGGTAGTTTTGCAGTTATGAGGCCTTAATAGACTTCCTTTCAACCTCCATTTTGCACACACTTTGAAAATATTTCATGATGTTTCCTTCAACTAAGGGCAGGTGAGAAGTCTGATAGCTCTAGTCACTAGAGGTAACAAGCACATGCAGCACTTGGCCTCTGTAGCTGTCCTCATTCCATTGAGGAATTAAGCTTCTCTCATTTTTTCTTTATGAGTTTGAGTAAAAAAAATAATGTATTTGTATACATATTTTTGTGGTAACTTAAGTGTCATCTTGACAGCAACTGAAAGGATTAATGGAAACATTGGTTTTGTGAACTTTTATTATATATTTTTGAACAATATTAAAACAATGGCTGCCTACTAAAGGCTTGAAATAATATTTTCCATGTGTAAATTAATTATATTAACATATAGATGGGGTGGATCTGGGGGAAGAGGGGCAGGTATAGTAGTGCTTTTGCATCCCCCCTTGATTCCTGCTCCATCTAAAATTTAAAATTAACGGCTTATCAGTGACAGCAGCATTTCTATCAACGCACCAGTGAAAAAGTCAGTTGATTTTTGTAACAGCTTGTAAAAATTTACAGGTTTCATAATAATAATAATAATAAGAAGAAGAAGAACTGTTGTTGCTGTTGTTAATAAAAATAATAATAATAATTATTATTATTGTTGTTGTTGTTGTTATTATTATTATAGACCCTCCAGGGTTTCTCTCTCTTTCACTATAATGTAATTGAATGCTGCTAATCTCTCTTCACAGGTGTTAACAACCGTCTCTCCATTTTAATGGTCTTAATGTTCTATTACTCAAAATATCTTTTCTTCTTCAGTTTTGCTGGGCTAACAGGAAGACTTGTCTCTTCTATTTCACCACCACACAGACTGTTTTTAGCTCTAGCTAAAAACCTTAACTTAGGTGTAATAGTATTAAATCAGGTGTAGAAATGACTAGCAATGAGGTATTAGAGGCACTGTCAAGATACTCATGGGCCAGGAACAGACATTACACATAAACCGCTTTAAGTGATCAGATACTGGTTTAAACCTGTAACAGAACAGACATTCAGTGCATATAAACCAGTCTGAAAATGGCTGAAGCCAGTTTGAGATAAAGCTGGTTGAATGTAGTATCAGACTTAACTGATTGGGTCAAACTTGCTTGTGAAATGTCTGGCCCCTTGCTGGTTTAAATTAAACCAGATTCCTCCAACATCCCAGCATGATCGATGAGCTGGGTGGGGCTCTCTGCTCCACAGCAGGGCTGGCCCTTGCCCTCTCCTCCCTGGCTGCAGCTCTGGCAGAGACTTGCAGGAACAGCAGGGTCTACTGGCTTCCCCATGTCCCTCCCCACCTGCACACACCACTCTCTGCTTAAGCAGAGATGCCTTCCTCCTCTCTCTCACATTATGGACTGTAGCCAGCATGTGGTATGCTACTAATGCTGTGCAAGGCAGATAGGCCAGTGTCCATTTAGGGCTTTCTGGAACTAATCAACAGCTCAACAGGTAATGTTCCTGCATTCCTTCCTTTGGAAAAAGCTATCTAAGAAGAGCTTGAACTAATGAGCAAGGCTTTGTTTTCTGATGGGGTGCTAAATGCTGATAACATGGCTGATAAATGCTTTGTTGTTTCGTTCCCTAATCACAGTATCCTGGGGAGGCCTGGCCATGCCCCCCCAGCTCAGCCTTATGGAGGGGAAGGGAGGGCTGTTCTAGCGCTCCCGGGCTTCTAGCCCGAGCCACTGCAGGCATGTGCCGGCATTTTTTTCAGTCCAGAGGAGATGTCTGTACAGTTACAAAGTGATTTATCCTAGCCAGGTTAGACTAACCTGCAAAGATTGCATGAATTCAGTCTCAGGCTTGTTGAATGTCTGTCCCTAGCCAGGAATGCTAGATTTTGTTTTATGAATCTGAATAAGTGATACACTTTTAACTGTGCTGATTACAGGACTAATGAAACACTATCTTTTGACCAGCTTTTGTGGGTTTTTTATTTTAATATATAATCTAGCAAATTAGTACACATTCCAATAACTATATATTTGTTTTTTTCTTTGATCTTAAATGCAATGATAGAGTGCTAGGACCCAAGTATATTAGTAAAGCTTCTAGTTTCTGTTTAACTGGAGAAAAATATGTGTTATGTTATATGTGATACTAATGATGCATCACACCATCTGCACCCCACTTTCCAAACTCCTAGTTCCAGGCGTTAGGGCCATATTATAGTCTACCTACTCAAAACAATCTGGGGTGAGATGGGAGCATTTTGATGAGGTAGCAAGGTGCCTAAGCTTTGCCACTCTGGCACAGCAGCCTGCTCCCCCCTGCACTGCTCCAGGTCAGTTTGGTGGCATGGGCAGCAAGGGGAAGCTGGAGGGGCTTGGAGCCAGTAGCCAGGAACTAAGTTGGGGAAAGTCTTCATACGACCATCTCCCAGTCCCTCATACTTCCCTTTGCCCCCCTCCCCTCCACTCAGCTGAGTGGTGGGGCAGTGATTTGAAACACAGAGGTGCTGGGAGACAAGTGTGTGGAGGTTTTCCCCACCCCAGCTCCTTGCTCCCCCCCACTGCCGCACTACCTAGCTGAGTGGCAAGGCAGCGATTTAAAGACCAATGATGGGAGTGTAAAATTCCATATCTGTGAAAAAGAAACAAAGAGTTTGTGGCAAGTTGCTCTTAAGAAATTGTAGGTATACAAAAGCTCTCTGAGTTTTGTGTGGAATGTGAGGCATTTCACTAGTGGGTATGTATTTGGAATGATTCAGGGAAAATGGTCAAAGGGGCATGAAAAACTGTGAACCTTGTAATAAATTGTTTTTGTCATGTAACTTTGACTACCTGACCTATACTCTGTCCACTAATTCATCTCCCCCAGACCATACTCTAACAAACATTAGAAACATCTGTTCAGCCTCAAGCAGCCACTTTAAACATATATATATATATATATATATATATATATATATATATATAATATATATGTGTGTGTGTACATGTATGCTTATGTGTACATGTGTGTGTGTGTGCCCCCGCGCGCACACGCACACACACACACACACGGAACCTTGTCTTCTTTTGCTCCAAAAGTGAAATGTTTCCACATTTGCTTTGGTTTACAGATCAGGATGGCTACTGGACCAGTTTAAAGTCCAGTATAACCTTTCAACTCTTGAGGGCAATAATGTGGATAGCCTTTTGCCTTTGGGACAAAAAAAGTCCCTACTTTTCATTGGAAAATGGTATTTATGGCTTCTGTACCTGATTAGAAATTAACCAATTGACTCTTAATATTATTATGATACACATATTGAATAACTATATTTTAGAGAAGATCTAAATGCATTTTTCAGAAGTTTGTCCAGGTAGATTCATAGTAGTAAGTCTGGCTTTTCATATCCAGGCATATAAATAGCTATATGACTACCTTCTAAAAGGTTCACTAAAATATATCAGTTGTAGAATAAGTAACCTATGGAACATGGAAAGGGGAGATATATTGTAAAGGTTTTACTAGCACTGATGAGAAATGACCTGCATAACTCACATTCTTTTTAAGTACTGGGAGTACCCACTGCTCATCCTTATAAAATCCATAAACCACACCATTCCTTCATTCTTCCTTTCTTAGACCTTGGACAGAGTAGTCATTAGCAAACATCAACATCATATTTCTATTGTAGAAAAAAGCTTTCTAAGCACCATTTTGGAGCTGTATTAATAGTTTAAATTTATTACCTCTCTGAGCTCTGCACAGCTGGATGAACAATCTCCAAAGCTCCTATTATGTAACTGCTTGCATATGGGTCAACTATTCTGGCCCTAAAAAGTCCTACTAAAGTAACCACTACCCCAAACTGGCAGTGGAGTTGGTCTGTAAAGTAGGAAAAAATACAGGATTAGATTTAAAATATGTGGTTTTGCCAGTGGAAAGAAACCAGAAATAATCTCAATTAAAAAAAACCCCCTTTCAATAACCCATCCCCAAAGAGTTCATTTGTAACGTACATGCTATAGACAAAGTACTCGGGTATTGTCTATTTTGCACTTAAGCTCACATGTGAGTTCACTACTTGTGAATAATGTGACCATCCAAAACTCATGCTGATAAAACCTGAATCTGAAACCAAGCAACTAACCAATGTGAAAAACAGCACTGTAACTTTTGTAAATGTGCACACACACACAGAGCCATTCTCTCAAAAATACTTTGCATTTTTTGTCTGTGCAGTATTTTATGTAAATAATATAAAACACATGCATACATATTTTTGGTCTGCTCTCCACGAATTGCAGTGTTTGGATTGTTTTCCTCAGTTTGATCAGCAGGCCCTGGCAACAGACAGCAGATAATGCACCAGTTCAAAATACAATGTCACGTTGTTTGCACAGCTCTGGTATCCTTCTCCATTTTCACTAAATGCTTACATGGTGTATATGGTTAACAAGCCCCACCAGCTGGCATATCTGTGCAGACATAATTGCACATGAATGGTGTGGGGAGAAGGGAGCGAGGGAAGAAATAAAACAGATAACAAGCAAAGGAAAAAAGTAGCACTGTAAACAAGCAGCATATTTTTTCCCCTCCACAGAGCAAGGCTTTGTGACTGGAGGCAGTATCTGTGTGCAGCTTGACTTCTAATCCATATCGCAAACAGCTTCCAGATGCCTGAATCCCCACCACTATTCTGGCATCCCTGCCCTTCACAGATGCCTCTCTATGAGGGGGGTCTATAAGTAAAATTGGGTGTATTTTACTAATCATTCATTTCCAATCTTCCTGAAGGGGGCACTTTTATTAATAAACTCTTTTCATCTGTCTCTTTGATTAGGAGGGAGATAATCGCTTAGTCATGTGAAAGGGGGAAAAAAAAAGATTGCTGGGGGGTCGTCTTTTTAACATGTGCTGGAGTGGAAGGAAACAAATAAAAAATGCAGAACAATGCGAGTACTAAATGGTTCCAGTTGAGCTTGAGCAGTGGAGTGGGGTTTGAATAGAAAAACTTGGAGGCTGGATTGGCTTCACAAGGCAAGCAGAACTAATTCTTCTGATCCCAGCTACTTCACTGGCAGCAGTCTGGGCCTGTGCACACAGACAGGCAGGTGCACGCCACTAAAAGTGTAGAGAAAGTAACAGAAAAGGCCAGACCTGTGTATCTACATCAGACTGGGTGCATGCGTTTAAAATGTGCAAGTTTGGGTAAAAGTCAGGATTCAAAGTTGCCAGGAAGTAATGCATGATCTTCCTCTTGAAGTTTCTCTCTAAATATTTTTCTTCTTTTTAGAAAGACTTAGTCTCCTCAGCTTTGTTGTTTCATGGTGCTGTGATAGCAATTCCAGCGAGAGATCTCCTCTTCATTTTTCTTTAATGGAAACTCAAGATTAATGTTGTCCAATACTTCAGTAGTTAATTATAAAGTTTTGCCTAGGACAATAGATTTTCACAATACCTTCCTTATTACCAAACTATAGCATGTTCTTTGATTCTTTGCCTGGATGTGACAAAGAAAACAAGTTTAAGTGTAGTGACTGATTTTATAAATGCAAATTGACCTTTTTAATGCAGAGAAGGAGTCAGATTATCTGATAGTAGAAAGCAGTATAGTTCCATTGACTTTGCTGAAGTTCCACTATGGTTGCTGTAACTGAGGATTTGACTCTTCCGGTTTCACTAGCTAAACATTTCCATCACTCTGATTCAACCAAAATTGTATCTAATTTCCCTATATATCTCAAACTAATCATGCTAACAACCTTTTCATCCTTCTACTTGCTCACTGAGTTACATAGCACTTAGTCTGAGAGGAAGTGATTTTTTTTAGTTTTCTCACCTAAAATATGTTGCATTTATATTAGTTTTAAATATTCCTTAAACCTGTTTTTTTTTCCCTTTGCAATAGTACACATTCACAGAAGTTGAGATATTCACAATGCTACCCGCCCTAATTCAGCAAGATCATTAAATACATATGTAATTTTATGTATTGTCAGTTTGTTGGGACTATCTAAATGTTTAAAGTTATCTGTGCACTTAAATACCTTTCTGAATTAGGGCCTTATGGAAATGATGATTTCTTAATATTTTCTGTGCTCCGAGACTGTAAAGTAATTCACTGTGATTACAGAATGTATTATGCTATAATACTGCATTTGGCTCATGCATACTTTATGAATGCAATAAATAGGTAGTTCTACTACTGCTCTATAGAACAGAGAAGGAAAATGAAAAAAAAATCCATTATTGAAAGTCATGCTGTCTTCAGAATTATATTTATTATTTGTTTTTAAATCCTCATATTTGCACATCAATTTGCAAATGTTAGTTCTTATGGAACTCTTCTGCACTGATAATGCAAGTACTGCTGAGTAGGAAACAGCTGTCCTGTTCCACACAATTTTATAATTTCAAGAGTTTGCTTTTCCAAATCAGTATAAAACCAAACTGTTCTTAGTGAGGGTTCTTCAGGGAGAGAAACTCCAACTCATCTGAAAATAATCGGTAGCCTTGATAATCAAGTTAAACATCTGGGATGTGTGAAACCTAGCTTCAAGTCCCATCTCTGCCAGATTCAAAACAGACAGCAATCTTCTCAGTTTCTCACTTCCCAAATGAGCGTCCTACCCCACCACTAGGCTATTGGGGATTCTGAGTTAGGGCTTCCTCATTCTCTGCTACTGAAACAAGTCCACTTCTTATAATTAAATATTTATTAGGCAAGAGGGACTGACTTTGTCCCATTGGCTAAGGTACTTGTTTGGTATGTGGGAGGTTTAAAGTTTCCCACCCCAATGGATATTTATTTATTATACAGTAAGGAACAACTCCCATGGGAGAGACTCGATGGTATGTTGACACAGTTTTAAACACTCAGTTTAGCCAGGACATGAATGTTCCTACTGCAAAGCTCCTATTCCAGCATCCTTTTGTTTTTGCACTAGACCCTGGGTATCTGTGTAATCATCATCCTTTGGGCTGAAATGGTTTAAGATTCAACTAAATATTGTCATGCTGAACATAGAGCTGGTCAGATGCCAAGGTTGGGATGATATGTATGTCTGTAATATTTCTGTGCTGGTCCTGAGACTTACCTGCCTGCTCCTGTGCTACACATATTTTCTAGTGAAGCTCTAGAAAGTTCAAGACCAGCAGCAAGGAGAGAGGTTCCCCTGGCTGGCCTCACATTCAGGTTTAGTAAATGCAAAAAAGGAGCATGAGGGGGGAGGCATGTTTCTTAGTGTGTCTCAATAGCAACAGTATGGACATGTCTTAAGTGACTGGTTATCACCATATGGCTGTTGATTGCAGTCATGTTGGTCTAAGGACACAGGCAAGCAAGGCTCTTTGGGTAGACATGATATCTTTTAGTAGGCCAACTAAATAGTTGGAAAAAATTGTTCTTTGCAAGCTCTCAGGTACAAACACCCTTCTCTCGCTATTGCCTGAGGAAGGATTTTACGCCCAAAAGCTTGCAAAGAACAACTTTTTCCCACTATTTAGTTGGTGTAATAAAAATATCACATCCACCCAAAGAATCTTGTCTGGTTATTACCATAAGATTTGTGCAATTATTTAAAGCTGTGGATTTAAATATACTACCATTCTGAGATGGTAATATTTTTATACCAATTCACACTACACAAGGCTGAAGGGCAACAGATGGTCAAGTTACAGTGCCTAGAGAGTGTAATTTGTTGCTTATTTTATATACTATTTAGACTGTGTTTAAATTTAAGAGTGAAAGACCAAAATGAGAATGTTGTTAAAGCATGGTTGGGAAGGTTGGGCATAGAAAAGTTTCTGTTTCCCTGTTATTGTATTCTCTCTGACTATTGGTAAACTGGCTTTATATCATAAAGAATCCATGCAGAGCTCTGGGAATTGACCAGATTGTATCAAATTATCTGCAGTTACAGAAAATTTCCTGGTAAAGGATGTAAATGGAGCCTCAAACAGAAAATCTGACAGTCCAAATTATGGTATTTACTGTATCAGAAAGAATACTCAATGGATAATGGGTTCCCCCCCTCCATTTAATCTGTATTATACAGGTGCTGTTTCACTTCAAGCAAACAAGCCACATTCCTTTACCTTGTATTGTTACATACATGTGCACTTTCATGTGTAGGAAAAGGGTTCTGGTTAATTTTTATATGGCATAACAAGACCTCTGGGCATTTTTCCCTTAATGCTTTTCCCTTTGTTTTGGAAAAGAGCTCTCAATCAGAAAAGCAGGAGATTAACCCAGAACGGAGTGAGGATACTGGCCTGAATTGTTAAATTTGCTGTTGATAATAGGTATACCAGAAGACAAATAGTAATAGATTGTTTCTTTACCTATAAATTATAGTCTTTCTGGGAAATATGTTTTAAACAGCATTTGAGATTTGACCACAATATAAATGTATGAAGGTGTGCTGCAAGGAATTAAAATAAATTATACTTATTGTGACAAATAGCACATTAATATCTGAACTAATTTAGGATTTAATTGTGATGGATAAGTAGCTCTTGGGAAGATAGGTGTTTCAGAAGCCATCACCATGTGGTTTTTGGTGGGTTTTTTTATCTTGAAGTAAATTTAGCAGCAATTAACGTGATTATATTTCCATAGTGGGTAGGTGTAGCACAGACATTGGAAGTCTTCCAGCACTGCCTCAACAATGCCTCACTATTGATCTGGATGGATATTGTGGGGTAGGCTTTGTGCTCTGCACTCGTTCATCCTTGCCAGTCCAGATACCAGCTGATGCCAATCATGATTGCAAGTTTTTAAAATCTATTCACAAAGAGCAAAATAAGCCCATCAACTCATTATACCTTGGACACTCAACAGCCATTAGCTGGTGATTTATTTCATTTAATTTTATTTGTTCACTACATACTTGTATTAGAGTCAAAACAGTTGATTAGAGGCAAGTGTCAATCGAAACTGTCTGTTTTAGCACTCATTCAGACTGAGGAAGAATTCTTCCCCATCTTATGATGTCTGGGACACACTTTAAACCTACACAGTTGCATTTTCTCACATTATTTCAAATAATACATAAAAAAACCCCAACTTTGCCCTATGCACCACAATAGACCAAACTAACATGGCAAGTCCCATCACCATAGGGAAATGTATGCATATTTTTTCACACAAGACAGTATTCTCTTCATAGAAAGGTTAGCCAATACTTTATCATTATCACATACTGCTGCCATATGCCATTTTTGATCTGCACTGTGCAGCTGTTAACTTTCACAACACATCTATGGGACAAGTAGTAACTAGTAGCATCCTCTTTTAACAGATAGAAAGTTTAAGACAGTGAGCAGTTCAAGGCCACTCAGTAACTCAATAGCAAAGTCAGCACCAGAACTCAGGACACTTTATCACCAAAGACTGTGTTTATTCCTTCAGACCATACTGCCTTCTGACTAAAGAAGATGTTTCCCAATTAGATGTAAATTATACGGTTTTATATATTATGTTTAATTAAAGAATGAGCAAATAGTTGTGACAACTGGCATGATGGTTATTTTGTACCATCTCGGGCTCAGCTACAGCTACAAAAGGGGCATGCAATCAGCAGTTGTCTTTAAAAAGAGCAGTTAGAATAAAATGATTAGTTTAATCAATTTAGACCTATTTTCTTAAACAAATGGAACTCCTTGAATAGCTCTCTCTGTTCAGACTGGAAGAAGACCTTGTATAACTAAAAGAAGGCCTATTTAGATACCGTCCCTCTGTCTTAAAAGGAGGAAATTGCTTAATTTCACATAATTAACATTTATCACATATACTGAGGAATAAGAGAAGTTACTTGTGTCTTGTCATTCACCAATTTGTGTGATATCAGTGCTGTCTTGGTAAAAGACAAAAATCATGTATAGAAAATATTTGTTTAATATCCAGATAGAAATCTTTCCTTAAAAATCAACTGTATTTCTCACAATTTGTTAGGCATTTGAGAAACCTTTTGTACACATGCTGCCAAATAAAATCTAAACCACTTTAACCAAAAAGCACACAGTATACTGAAATTTAAGCCTTGATAAGCATAGTTTTATTTTTCATGCCTGTCATATAGCAATTTTGCACAGTGCATAAACAGTTGAATGACATAAGTAATAAGGAAGTGAGGGACTTTAAATTCCTGGAATTTGTTGCATTTCATGCCATAATCACTTAATCTGCTTCAAGTCACTTAGGACTTTTTGGTTCATAAATACTCACACAATAAGCTTATTCTGAAGCATACTGTAAGGGAAATTTAAGGATATATATCCTAGTCATTCCTTATGAGCTTAATCCTTTAGTTTCAATATGATTCTTATTAGCCCTTTGCTGTGTCTAAAATATATACTTACATGGCTGGCAGCTTTGCACAGTTCTAGTATACTGTATCCTGAGCCTTCTCCTCACAGTCCCAAGGACAGTCTACTTAGTACTGCTGGGTCAGTCCACCCTCAGCAATGTGTGGACTTGGGCACCCTGCTTCCAGTCTGTGTGATATTATCTAAGGAGCCATTCAGCATGTTTGGGGTCAAAGCCGCAGGGCTTGTAAGTGCAGTCCAGAAATGGTACAGTGCAAGGCTTTTCACCATAGTGGAATTTGGTTCAGACCCAGTACATTTTAAAGCATCGTCTGCCTTCCTGAAAGGAAGGTAGAATTGCTGTTTGCAGAGCATAAAAATAATTTAATTGTCTTAGGCAACTTCTGTATCCATTTTTTTCTCAGATTCTTGTGCATACAAAGTACTGTAAGGTTGTCCTTTCCTAATTAAATGAGTTGCTTGATACATTAGCAAAGTATTAATTTCAAGTGTTCTGACATTTTTATAAACTATAACATTGCGCTCTTTTAATAACAATACTCACATTGTTATCAGTGGGCTTTGCATTGTGGTGGGAGACATTGATTAAAATGTTATTAATGGATTATCAGATATTATCTCCTGCGCAATTTGTAAAGAATTAAGTTAATAATTTTCCAGTCTGAGATTCCAGAAAATTTGGTTTCCTTTAAAAAGATATGATTTATAGCCAGAGTAGACAAATGATTGTTTTTTTGCAGAGTGGAGATTAAATTTATGAGTGCAATTCAGAGATATAGATTTAAAAGAATATAGATAAGAAAGAAACTAGAATTTCACAGAAGTTTTGGCATACAACATTAATAGGTCCCCAGTACTCTATTATGTTAAAAAGTAAAAAAAAAATTTAAAATATTTAAGTGTTCAATTGGACTTTGCTTTTACAAGTGCAGTGTGTGTGTATGTCTTAAATGAAGATTTATAACCCTTTTGCTTCAGTATGTACCATACCATACTTTAATATTCAACACTGCTTTCATATTTTACACGTACACATACACATAATCTAGTTTGTCTCAACCATTAAAAGATGAACCCCAAATCTTTAAAAATGTCACAAGTGATAGTGCCTCATAGATATATGAGACGATATAAATATGTCACAGATGATATTGTACATATATGTATATAATATGAAACAATATCACCTGTGACATTTTTAAAGATTTTAGGTTCATTTCCTTTTAATGGTTGGGACAAGATAGACTACATGTATGTATAAAATATGATAGTAGTGTTAAATATTAAAGTATGGTATGGAACATAGTGAAGCAAAACAGTTATACATCTTCATTTGAGATAAAACAAAAAATTAATTTTGTTCATTAACTTCCTTCTAGAGATTTATTTCTGGCAATTTTTTCTCACTCTTGGCATTTTAGTTAGCTATGAGCCATCATTCAAATGTCACATTTCAATATATATTGGCAAATTATATTTGTATTGAATTTTCCACGTTTGGATATATTTGGTAAACTTGTTTTAAGAACTCCAGTCAGGAGAGCCTTGTCTTTAGTAACACTGCACTGAATGAAAGCATCCTGGGCCTGAGTTTATATTTAAAAAACATGTTTGTTTATATATTTTTTAGGACATGAAAGGCTATGGAAAATGTCTCACTTAAATATTAAAACTCCTAGTTGTTCTGTTTTTGGACCATGTCTTTAGTCATCCATTTTTAAACATCTTGGTCTTTTCTATAAATACCAATCACATTGTATTGAGCTATGTGTTTTTCATTAGAGTTATATCTTGTTATATGTGTGTCTGAGACAAGATACTAATGCACTGCCCTTTATATAGCATGAACAAGTTATGTTCCGAGTTCCATTACTTCCACAGAAAGGAATGAGAGCAGAATTTTACACTTCCTTCAAGATGATTTTCTAAAGAAAAGTAGATATTAATGCTTTCATCAGAGAGAAAGGATTGGGGGGGGAGAGATTTTGAATCAGAAACACTTGACTACAAATGGTGAAGGGTGAATAAGGAAAAGATTAAGGTTATAGGACAGATTCCTTAATTGGAACAATGTACTATGATTTTTGTAAGAGGAAGGATATTTTTGTGTTCAGACTCTCACTTACATCCTTACTGTGTTACTTCATGTTTGCATTACAACTTAACACTGAAAAAGAAGACTTGTCTTTGGAAAGTGTGATTACTCCAAACAATTGATTCAGTTCTAAACATCTGAAACCGTATACAAAATGACAGCTGCATTTGGGTAAATACATCAAATATACAGAAATGTATAAAACTTAATCACGTCATTTATAGTGTGGCTGTTAAGCTGCAAATTGCATTGGAAAACATGTTAAAAATAAGGGAGTCACCTTAACAGTCTGCCCATACTGCTCCTTTACATTAGTCTAAAACTAATTCTGCATCAGCGTGAAATGAATTGGATTTGGTTCATAACCAGGACTTGAATATTATTTAGTTCTTACTAGGGCTACATACAGAGTTGTGGAAGTGTCAGTCATAAATCATGTTTGTTAATGGACTTGCTAGAAAGAGAGATATTCTTGTTATATGGCCAAGAGAAAGAACCGTAGCTTAATCAGCTTGGTAAGTGAAACACGTACTGTGTCTCTAACAAATACTATTGAAAGTTATCAAGGAAAAAAATTACAAATTTACAAGAAGGCCCAAAAATGATGGATTTTTTTGTAGAGCTGAGAAAGGGTAGTTTAACATAAAGTCAGAGTCCCTCAAGGTTCTTAAGTCTTATACCAAAGTGTGCAGGCTCTGTTCACCTGTTAAGTAGGGAATGAGAGGAAAGCCTGAAAGCTTCCATTTGTTGAGATATTTCCATTTTAAGGGCTTACAGTCCTATTCAGAGACTGACCATTCTAGAAAAGTGAAATATATGTATGACCCTTGGAGCATTAAGAGAGCTGATGTGATAAGTTGGAAATTTCTTTTTAATGATGCACTCACTGGTTGCTGAACTTGGAAAGTTTGAAAGAGCAGGCATTTGAGTGATAGTTGTCAGGTGCCAAGTTTTTCATGCACACTGTTTTCAGTTATGTGAGGGAATCATCATGCACAAGAGTGCAAATTTTCCATGTTGATCATATAATCCACATAGAAAAATTATTTATGTGATAGCAATTTGGCTTTGGGAAACAGATTCAGGAACAAAAAACAAGTGATTTACCTTGGTACATATGAAATTGTCCTTGCAAAATAGGCATAGGCTTTTCAGACATTTGAGAGTATCTGAACTTTAAGGCCAGATACAGACATTACACTAAAAGTGATAAAAAATGGTTTATAACTGTAACAGAACAGAAGTTCATTATACATCGGCTGGTTTAAAAATGGTGAAACCCAGTCTAAGATTTGACCCTTTGACACCCCCCCCCCCACACACACACACAAAAGGTGAATGTGTGTTCTGTTCGCTACCAATTTAAACTATGCCACTTACAGAAAACCACATAACTTAGATCAATTCTGCTTCAGGCTTTTTGAATGCTGGTACCTACCATAAGTGCTGGGTCTGTTTCAAGATCCTTATCTTCAAAACACTAAATAGGTTACAGCCTAGCTATCTGAAAAGAAGCACCTAATTATTGTGTATTATCACTTGTACTGAATAATATCTAGAAGTTTCGGTTAGGATCATGCAAGGCATTGCACATACAAAATGTAAAAGAGAGTCCTTTTGTTGAAGAACTTGCCATTTAAATAGACAAGGCAAACAAAGGATAAAGAAAGAAATTAGTATTATCCCCATTTTACAGACTGACCACCCATCCCGTTTTTTTCCCGGGATGGTTCTAGATTTTGAAGGCTGGTCCCAGGTGCAGGGCACAGATTAAAATAAGCATTGGCCACAGTCTGGGGGGGGGGAAGAGAAGTGGTGCAGTGCCCCAGGAAGGCAGCCAAGCAGGGTGCCTGTCACAGCACACCACTCTACTCCACTTCTGTCTCCCCCTACAGCATGCGGCTGACTTGGGAGGGAGAGGGGAGAGGGAAGGGGAAGCAGTAGCCAACTGGGATGGATGATCACCCTATTGGCAGCCTATTCATAGAGAGATTAAATATCTTGGCTAAAACCACACAAAATGTCTGAGAGAGAAGGTAGGATTTCTTTCAGGGACTTCATATGTGTTTTCATTTAGGTATGGTGTCCTATAATATATGGATGTATGCATATGGTTTATGGCATATGTGTATATATACAGATTGCCAGAGGTAAGGACCGAGTGTGAAGCTATTTAACCCAACATATCCACAGATGAAGGAGTACATGGGCCAGCCAGTTACTCTGTGGTCTAACTCTGTCCCAGACATGGGTTTAACAGATGAAATTCTGACTCTATTGAAGTCAGTGAGACCTTTGCTAGTAACTTAACAGGTTTAGGACTTCATGCAAAGCCCCTTCTGTGACCTGCTGGATGACGGTAGAAACTGCTGTTTATGATTTCTTTGCCCAAAACTGACCATATTCCATTATTTGGTTAATTTGGCTGCGTGTTTATAATGGAATACTGTCAAACTTCAAGCCAACTGTGTAGTCACACAATAGCTTAAGAGCTGGATATATAGAAAGGTGCACTTCATTGAAACTTATTGTTAAGCTGGATATATAGAAAGGCGCACTTCATTGAACCTTATGGATGCATTACTAATTATGATCAGTTTCTGCAGTTACATTTTGTGGATCCTTGTCCATTTTCATCATTGTCACTGAAACTGTGAAATAGCACAACTACGTCTAGCAGCAGACAGTGGGGAACAAAACAAGAAAAAAATCCACAACAAAAGCTGCAAACAAAAACAGTGCACATTATGCAGAAATTGCCTTGGCATGCAGGTCATTGGTGATTTCATTTGTAAGTAATGTTTTGATTGTCACAGATTATATGTTGCTCTCATCCCCCTGACATTTGTTGTACAGCGGGATTGATTTTTGTGCTCCAGTATGAAAAGGTCACTTTGATCAATGCAGTGTAATTGGCATTAAATTAGGATCATATCAGGTTATTTTGCTATTTAATGATGAAATATTAAAGAATAGCATGGGAAGATTGCAGGCACTAAAGTGCACTTTAAATCTGCTGTAATGATGTTTTATTTTGTAGGAAAAATGGAGAGAAAAACAACTAAAGTGCAGAAAATGACTGTGATGTATTGGAAGAGTGGCCTGGAATTATATATTTTCACTTGAAATAGACTGAAAGCCCCAGACACAAAACACCAAACCCAGCAGTCAGTCTTGAATCTGTTATACAGTGAGAACCCATCTATGGAAGTTTTAATGATGATTGTGCTCATTATGTACTAGTTACAAGTGTCAAGCCTTTGCAATCTGCATAGGATGATTGACCAGCATTTTCAAAAGGAGATTCCTAAAGTTATGCACCTAAGATAGCATTTAGACTTGAATTAATGCACATGTTTAAATCCCATTAACCTTAATAGAAGATAAGCACATGCTTAACACTAAGCACATGTTTAAATATTGTTGTTAATTGTGATGGACATAAGCATAAAAGGTACTTTCCTAAGTAGAATCCTAAAAAAAGGTGACAGGATATTTCAGCGTGCATAGAAATTTCTCCTTGAAAACAGCTTTGGTGCTTGGACAGTGCTTTATTTTTTGCTCCTGCTTGTTTCATTTAGAAGTTGTATGTTTTGGGTTTCTTGTATTCATGAGTTTTCCCATTTAAGAAAACACCAGGTTACATTTTCAGTATTTGCTCCCAGACATGGATCCAAGATTTTGTAAAGGGTGGTGTGGAAGCAGTGACTTGCAGAGTAGGCTGCACCCTTCTTCCAAACCCATACATGCACCAGAGCAGGCAAACCATACCACAGGAGCAGCAGTGAGGGACTTTTAAAATCCCTTAAGCAGGTAAAAATCTTCCTTTCCACTTCCTCACTAAACTGCATGTTTCTCTTGCCTCCCTGCCCCCAAGGCAGATACAGTGGCAGAGGTCATCCCTTCCCTTCTCCTGCCCTCCCCTGCCACAAGCAGAGACAGTGGCAGTGGTGGGCAAAGGAGCGGGGAGGGAAGGGGAGGAGATAGCATATACACCTGAGTGCAGAGGGAACGGTAGGGGTGGCTTCTTACCTGTTTGGGGACATAAAAATAAAAGTCCCCAGATACTGCTCCTACAGTGTAATCAACTGAAAAGGGAGCTGTGCCACTGCACCTCCTCGTTCCACCTCTGGGTGCAAGTATTTACATATCTACCTACATCCAGGGGACATTAGATTTGATTTCAGTGAGATCATGAATTCTCACAATCTGAAATCAGGCCATTTCAGGATAGGTATTTTGGAACCTGATTCAATCCCTATTAAAATCAAAAGGATCCAATGGACTCTGATTCAGGACCTTATTTTTTTACATATGGGGTAGGATGCCTGTTTTTAGGCTCCCACTTCTGAAAATTTTCATCATGTTTAAAAATATTAGTGTATTCTGCATTTATTTATTACTCACTCTTCCTCCTTGCTCTTGCCCACCAAATCTTTACTTTGCTTCTGAATCCCACAGGTTCAGAAATCTCCTGTTTAATGAGGATATTTTTAGAATGTGGCTTTTGTCAATATTTTTTTTCAGACTTTGCATCTAAAGTAAAGATAAGCATCATAAGCGGTGTTAATAGTGTATGTTATTTTCTCCACTGTAAATACATGCACTCTCCAATTATTCTGAAATGTTACTGAACAAGAGCAAGCAGCATAAGATTATACTTTTAAATGCAGCTAATGTTGCAGGAAATTTGTTTGGAGCTTTGCTGCCATTAAGTATATTATCTAGCTGCAGCATGAAATGGCTAAGATATTAACCTTGTAAGTACTACAGAAATATTGTTCTACAGCTATTGATAACACAATACAGTATAGTGAGGAAAAGAAAAGAAAAACACATTATATGTAACAAAATGGGTACATATGAAGGGTGGCTACATAATTCTCATTTTTTTTAAAAAGCAGTTCGTTAAAACCTTGGGTGAATGTAAAAGGATATTATGTCAAATACTGAAGTTACAATTAATTTTTAATGATAGATGTATTTTATTTTCTGTACTATGGGACATTTATTTAGTATGAATTGTACTTGTAAAGTGTTTACCAAATATCAATTAATAAGGTCCTTGAATGCCGCTGTCATCCAGTAAGTATCTTTCTGCATATTATATTGATAGGTAGACTGAGGCACAGAGTAATTAACTTTTCATTGGTAATAATGACAAGATAATGGCTGAGATGGAACCCAGATCTCCTAACCCCTAATTTCAACTGAACTCGCTTCTTAAGGCCTCTTCCTGATGCTGTTATTACTATTTTCAAACAGTCTTTCTAACCATCCCTGTACATTTATATGCTTTATTTAAACAGTTTGAAACATGCCGAATATGTAATAGATCCTGGACCAAAATTCACCTCTGCCACCAGCAGTAATATTAATTCCCTCTTAACATTTTAACACATAGCAGTGGTTACTAACAGGTTCATGTCACCTGCAACAGAAAACTTAAAGGAACAATATAAGGAATTACTGCAAGATACTAAAGTGCACAAGTTCAAATCCTGGACTGCTGAAGTCAACTGGAGATTTGTCATTGGGTTCTATGCCATTGGTGTTAAGGAAGTGATCTCCAATTGTTATGGGGTTTAAAGACTTCTTTTTAAAAACAAGTAACATAGAATACTAACTGTGCCTTCGGTTCTTGAGACTTTCTTCTCTGTACAGAGTCCTTGGGGATTGTAGGTTGTGGGATTCACCTACAAATCATGAGCACAGAATAATACAGGAGCCTTAGAAAGAGCATGAAAGAAACCGTCCCAGTTCTACCTCCTTTGCCTTAGCATATGTGTTACAGCAGCCATTAGCCTGACAGACAACTACTCAGGATATGTTCAGATGCTACATTTAGATCAGCCTAACTAGGATTAGGTCAATCTAAGTGGTTAACCCTATGTTCATTTGGGGAAGTTGGATCAGACAAAAACTGGCCAGCCCAATCTTACTTAGTACACCTGAGTAGGAGCACTAAATTAGATTGGTTAGCTCAATCCAAACATGTTCAGAGTGAAGCCTTAGGACTGAGAAAGCCCAGCTGCATGCCACAGCCCCAGGGTTGTGCTTTTCCTACCTACCTCCCCAACCCTGGCCAACCTATTTTCAGCCCTCCAACCCTGCCAGATGGGCAACCCCTTTGTGGTGGACCCATCAACCATCTACGGTCCTGGCAGCCCTCTTCCCCCTGCCCCCAATCTCATCTGCCTCTCTCCCCACTCCAGCTTACTTGGATCACATTCCCAGTGCATAAGCAAGCTGTGTGATCAAAGATCAAGTCCTGGGAACATCTGCATGTAAACTCAGTCCCTGCTTAGCAGGCCAGTGAAAATAGTTAAACCATGACCCTACTCTCTCCCAGATCTCTCTTCAGTGCATAAGGGTTTAGAAGGATTGAGGAACCCTTGAGCTTCTCACAGTGGGGAAGGCAGGGATTGCTTTGCGACTGTGGCAGAGCATTTCTGAGTGCCTGCCACTTTAAGGCTAGGAGCAGGCAGCTGGCAGGTATGGGCCAACCCTGATGAGGTGGCCATTTTAGATCTAGGCCCACAGGACAGAGGCAGCAGTCTGCTGCTAGCAGTCAAAAGAGCAACACCCGGCTGAACTGCTGCTCAGAACATCCTTGGAGGTAAGGGTAGGGGCTATGGGGATGGCAGGAGGCTCCTGGTCCTGGGTATGACTGGAAACTGCACCCTGCTGGGGAAGGATAGCTTGGTGGGGCTCCCCAGAAATGCCAGTTGCCTCCCCAGTGAAAGGTGGAGAGGGGCACCTTATAACCCCAGCCCCCACATCCTGGTGGTTCACCCAAACTTGGGACCAGGCATAGGGGCCAGGCATGCCTTCAGACACCTAAGCCCCACAGGGGTGTAAGACCCCAGAGGCTCCAGTGAGGGGGCAGTAACAGGGCCTGGAGAGAAGGCAGTAAGAGTGGTCCCAGAGCAGGGGCAGTAATGTATGGTGGGCCTGCACAGAGTAGGGGGTGTTGTTGCAACCTAAAGGACTGTGCATAAGCAAGATGTAGAATAGGACTGAGGGCTGGTCTGAAGGGCTGCACCAGGGGTGTGTTGAGTAGGGCTGAGGACAGCTTGAAGGACAACACATGGGCCAATCCCCATGTGTATTTAAAAGTGGAAGGTTGCCTGGTGAGGGGCTAGGGGCAGAATCAGCCTAGTGTTAGGCACAAGGACTATTCCATCTAGAGTAGGGGAGCATGAGCGATCCAAAGACTGTGTGTGCAGTGCCAGCAAGAGAGTAATCAAGCCTGATGGCCCAAGGGGGTCCCTCAAGGGAACAGGGCAAGTCGAGAGTGGCTCAATGAGGGGCAGCATGCAAGAGGCCCTGTGAGAGAGGGTGGAGTGGAAGAGGCCCCAGTGAAAGCAGGATGATATGAATGTGGCCCTGAAAGGGGAAGTGTGTGAGAGACCCAACAGTGGACCGAGTTGGGCCTGGCCTTAAACTGGAGCAGTAGTAATAATCTGAATGCCATCTGTGAGGCATGGGATGTGGTGTAGGAGTGGTACGGAGCCGTGGACAGTGCCCCCTGACATTGGGGCATTAAAATGGGTACCCTCCTGCATTTTACATCAGTTGGTAGAACAACAAGTTGTCGGGCGAGACTGGGTGGACTGCCATACATAGAAAGAGGGGCGGGCTGATGTGAGACCCAACCCTGAGTGTGCCCCCTGTCACAGTGACTTGCACCAAATATCTGTGCAAGGAGGAGGAAGCCACTTATTTACTCTCTATTACTGAGCACAGAACCTGCCCTTAATTTGGGCTATAATGTGTAAATGTATTACTAAGTAATGTGTATGTGGGTCTACCAGATAGAATCCTTATGCTGCAGTATCTACCTCTGATAAATGAGAGTGACTTCCTAAGAAGGCTAGAATATAGAAGGATGAAAGTAAGTTCGTTCCCTATTTTCTACCATGATATTTCTCACTTCAACTTTTCTTTTCACAGGAGAAATAATATAATATACAGCTGTACAGAATACATCTTTATGGACAAGATAAAGGAACTGTAATCAGGAATCCCCCTGCTGATAGCCCAACACTAGAAGGAGAAACATTGATTTGTATAACTGGAAAGGTAGAAAGATTTGAGTAACTTATTTCTCAAACTCCCATTGATTTCTCTTAGGAAATTTATTGTTTTAATAAGGATTTACCCTTTAGATTTCTTTAAAACCATATTAGCTTTAAAAAGTTAAAGGAGAATACTGTTTGTTAAGGGAAAAATGCCTAAATGATAGTTGTACTCTGAACAGCAAGCTAAGAAAAAGTCATTTTGCTTTAAAATAGTGAAATACAGAAATACATTTGCATTCTGTTTTCTGTTCTGTTCTGTTCTTATTCTACTACTACAGTAATTCTGTATTTCATGAATGGTACAAAAATGTTTTATGAGGAAAAATTGTATATGTATATGTATTAGGGGTGTGCAAAATGGGCCATATTCAATTCAGATTCGGCACAAATCGGGAACAGTGATTTAATTTGTTTATTCAGATCACTGTCCCAATTTGATTTGCCCAAATCTGAATCTGAAGATTCGATGCTGATTCAGAGAATCAGCGATTCAGCCATAGACACTGCTCTAAATGTTTTTTCTACATACCTTGAGGTACCAGGCATGGCTTGTGAATGCTGCAATGGTGGGAAGGATGGAGCATCCCACAGGAGCACCGGGGGAGAGGGGCCGCATGCTCGGCGGTGAACCTGGAAGTACTTCTGGTCCACTTCTGGGTCTGCTACCGAGCGCTCTGGGGACCCACTACACACACACCCACACACTTCCGTGGGATGCTTCATCTGCCCCACCATCTCGGCATTCACGAGCTGCCTGGTACCTTGAGTTATGTAGAAAAAACATGTAAAGTTGTGTCTATGTCTGAATCATCAAATCTCTCTGAATCTCTCCAGATCAATTCGGAGGATTCTGATCCTGTTCAGAGAGATTAAAAGGTCTTCTGATTCGATTTGGATTCAGAGATTTAGCTCCCGAATCGGACCTAATCTCTACCAAATTAAATCAATGACTGAAGTTTTGCATAGACCTAATATGTATGTGTATATGTGTATATAGCCCTGCCTAGATATACATATATTCATTACAGGTACACATACATATACGTATTTCCCTTATTGAATACTGGTTGTATTCATGGAATTCTGAATATCATAAAAGTTAGGCTTCATAATGACCTACAAAGCAGTGTGGAAAACTGAAGTGGTGGTACCCACTGGTTAAAACAGGCAGGCAGTGTTTAAGTTTTTGTGGCAATTTCTTCTTTGGAATTGCTACTGTTGTTCTCTGATGGAAGTTCTGTGTCTAAAGCAATTTCTCCCTCAAAGTTTAAGTTACCATTTGTGTTGTTTCCTATAATTTAATCTTTTAGTTTTTGTGTTGGGGTTTTTTTGTGTGAAAAAGCACAATAATTTTGCTGGTAGAATTAAAAGGCCACCACTGATGTTAGTTAGCCTTTAGTGATATTCAACTCAAACGTCATATCCTTTAGGTTAAACCTCTTCTTAGATCTTTTCCTCTTCAAGGTTAGCATAATTTTAGTATGCAATATTTCACGTGCTGTTAGAATCAGTGGTACTTATTTTCTACTAGATATGAGTAAAGACAACAAAACAAAAGGTCCATAAATGTTTGCTCAAATGTAAATGCGAGTTAACTTCGGAAAGGTGTTAATGCCGCTTTTGAATTTATATTCTAAAAACTGTTGAATAATTTTGATTTGAATAAATGCTGGCACATTTTAAAAATGTTCATGCAAGTAACATCAGTGGTAGATAAAATACTGCTGGATGCCCCTCACAGAAGCCCTGCATACAGAAAAGGTGCTGGCTGCATTTATATATCTTTATATAATTAATTAAAAAATAATTTTTTTCCTAAACATACTGTTTCTGCTTGGCCCTGAAAAACTCAGTGTGTTCCTTAAAACCTCTTCCTGGTTGTAAGAGTTGCATTTATGAAGTCAAAACAGAAACAACATAATGTTGGTTATATAACTATAAGCATGTGGTGTTCCCATTCTTTTCCAAGCATAGTATACATTCACTAGCTATGCACTTTACTTCCCTCCTGTGGCTTTTAACTAAGGTCCACCCTGCACCTGCAGAACTTCTGCATATGCTTAATATTATACACCTTGAAACTGGTGAGATTCACAGCATGTAAATTTAAGCATGTGTGTTAGTCTCTGCAGGACTGGGATTTTTATGTAGCAACCACAAAAACTTTCTCTTGGGCTTGACTTCTGTTTACATTTTTCTCATAAGATACTCTTCTTACCCCTGCTCCTAATTCCCTCTGCCTGAGAAAGGCACTCCAACCTCTTTTATGTCATGGTTTGCAATTAATCCAACCTATTCACCAGCAGGAGTAAGGAAAACTAACTTCATCTTTATATAGAATTCTAAAACTAGACACTAGGGTGTCAGCAAAAAACTGCACGGATCCTGGAACCCACTACAATGGTACAGTAAATAACTGAGACTGTAAACAGCACAGCTTAGAATGAGGATACAGACTCCTTCATGATACCAGTGAGCTCTTTACACCATTTCATGCAATGCATAAAAAATTTAATTGAGAATTTTTGAGGGAATGGATAGATCACAACCAAAAAAACCCAGCAAATGATTCAGTTGCGTCTGCTTCGTACATTTAATAACCTAGGAAAGGAGTGCTAAAAGAAAACAAATATTGCTGAATAAAAACACTTTGTTAAAGAGAGAACAAGGAAAATGAAATAACAAGTACAGAGAAGGGATAAAAGTAAAAATAAAAGTTCATGTATTGCCATGGACAAGCTTGAAGGACAATTATAAAAGAGTTCAAATAGCATAAATTATATTGCACAACTAAAGCTAGATTAAATACATCAACAGAAAGACTTGATGTGATTCTTTCAACAAGTTGTTTCTACAGCTGAAGACCCAAATATAAATCAAATCATTGAAACATCCTAACCAAGAGAGACCTCCCAAGGTCCAGAGTGAATGACTGCTTGGATTGAATTATCAGATGTATACCCTGAATGCCCAGGTTAACACTGTCATGAAGTTCTCCAGGAGAGTGCTTGCCTAAGGCTTCTGGCCTTATCCAGTCTCTCCTGAGTACCCCCTGAAGCCTCAGCATTTCTAGAGTGGGAGGGAATCCCCAGTTTCTTTCAACTCTGATACCCCAGCTTTTCATAAATACTCCTCTGACCCTCCCTGGCTATCAACAGCCTTGCTCAGAGAGCTACTTTCCAATTCAGCTCCAAGAGGAGTCCCGCCCTCAGAGAGGAGAAAACAGTGGTTCCTAGGATTAAAAACAGTGTCAATTGAAGTGTTTATGTGGGCAAAGACTGCCCAGCCAAACAGACATTCAAAAAGCCTGAGCCTGAATTGATTCAGTCTTTGCAGGTTAGTCTAACCTGCAGAGATTGAACTGATTTGTGAGTGGATATTCGGGAAATGCAGGCACATGCGTGCTGTGGCTGAGGCCAGAAGCTGGGGGGCACTAGAGCAGCCTTCCCTTACACAGGGAAATTGAGCTGGGGGGAGGGCTGTGGCAGACCTGACTAAGACTGAGGAGAGGTTTAAACCTGGGTTCAGAGGGTAAGGGAAGAGGGAATGTAGCCAGACTGCTGTGGTGGCGGAGAAGAAGGGGAGAGCTCTGCCCACCCTAGCAGCTCCCTGACAGCCGGGAGCAATCCCAGCACAAAGGTTGCCTAGCCCCAGAAGGGTCTCTTTCTCCTCCTCCCTCTCCTCAGGAAGGGGGACTCTGGTGCTTAGGGGCTCTTCCTCCTCCTCCCCACCCCACCCCTGCTGCCATGGGGTAGGTTGCAGGACTCTGCAGGACTGCCCAGACCCAGACAGGGACTCTTCCCTGTGCTCCTCCCCCTCTGCAGGGTGGGGAATGGGGCTGTCCACCAGGCTGCCCAGCCCCAGAGGGGGACTCTTTTCCCCTTCCCCCTCTCCCTGCACACACCACCATGGGAGATGGAGAGGGTGCTCTGTGTGGCGCTACCCAGTAGGCCTGTGCAAAGCGGCTAGTATTTGCTTCAGATTTGGATTTGGCCGATTTGGGGGACAGGGATTCAATTTGTTGATTTGAATCACTGTCCCTAATCGATTTGGCCAAAGCTGATTCGGAGATTTGGCCACTGCCGAATCAGCTGAATCTCTGAATTGGCCCCACCCCCTGCCTCTTCTCAATGGCTGCCCCACCCACTCTCTCAGCTCCCGGCTCTTAAAAAATAAATAAATAAATAAAAAGCTCCGACACAGCAGCTGCTGCCAGACAGGGGGCGATCCCTGCTGCCCCCCATGCTGCATGGGAGGCTCTGCCACAAGCCCCCCAACCCCTGCCTGCTGTCCCAGCCCCACCGCCTATGGCTGTCCCATCTGCCCCAACTCCCAGCCCTTAAAAAAAACAAACAAAAAAAGCAAAACAAAGCCCGGCACTCACTGGATCCTGCTATGTGGAAAGTGATTCCCACTGCCCCCACTGTCTCGCACTGCATGGGGGGCTCTGAGTTGGGGCTTTTTTTTTAAAGAGTTGGGAACTGGGGCTGGGTGCGGCAGCCATGGGGTGGGGCTGGGAGAGCGGGTGGGGGTCGGGGGCACTCAGCGGGGCAGCGAGAGCAGACAAGGGATGGGGTCTAGCAGGGGTCCCCCCATGGTCTGCTTCCCCCCTCCTCCAGCTTCCCCTCCCCCCCATACTTACCAGCATGGAGTTTGGGTCCAGCTCCCTGCTGCAGTGAGTGGGAACTGCCCAAATCGCCGAAGCTCTCTGAATTTTTTCTGAATTGATTTGGACCTTTTAATTGGTCTTCTGATTTGATTCAGATTCAGAAATTTGGCCACTGAATCAGGCCAAATGTCCTCCAAATCGAATCAGCACCTGAAGCTTTGCACAGCCCTACTGTCCAGCCTAGTCGGGGCACAGGGAGTAGCTATAATTAAGCCACAGTTGCTGTGGCTGGTCCCACCCCTGTGGCCTGGGCCAGCCTCACTCAGCCCCGGCTGAGGCAGCCTCATGATGCGGTTGAGCCAGGCCATGGCAGAGGATGGGAATGCTGAGCCCTTTTAGCAGTACAGCCCAGCCCAGCCCAGAGCACATGGCCAGCGGCTGCCTGAGCAGAAGGATAGCCGGGCTGGTTCGGAGGCACTGCGGGGCCTCGTGGGTCTGTAGCCTGCACCCAGAGGCCAGGCCAGGCTGTGCTGCTGACACTGAACTGCAGCTGCCAGGGGTGGCCCCACCCCTGAAGCCTGGCCCAACCCCACCGTGTGCCTGCCTTGGCCAGGGATGAGTGAGGCTGGCCCAGGCCGTGGGGACAGGACCATCCCCAAAAGCTATGGCTCATTTATAGCCACTCCTCACACCCCAGTTGGGCCGGGTAGTGCTGCGCATGGTCACCCCCTCCCTGCCCCATGGCAGAAGGAGGAGGAGGAGGAGGAGGGGGAAGAATCCCCCCTCAGCACTAAACAGAGCTCCCCTCCTGCCCTGTGCAGCAGGAGGGGGAGAGGAGTGGGGGGATAGAGTCCCCCTCTGAGGCTGGGTAGTTTCACAGACCCTGTCCCTCCTCGCCATGGTGGTGGGGGGGAAAGGGAGGAGGAGCAGGAGTCCCTCTCCCCTTCCTGGGGGAGGAGGGGGAAGAGGAAGAGTCTCCCTCAACACAGAACAAAGCCCCAGCATGGTACTGTTAAGGTGGAAGTGGCAGGGAGAAGGGTTAATCCTCCCTCTGTCCCTTCTGCCTGAAGCCAGGGTCTGCCAGCCCCAGAGGCCCACACTGCAGCCCTCTCCCCTCTGCTCCCTGGCAAGCAGGCAGATCCCAGCTGTGGTGGGGTAAGAGGGGAAGGAGGGAAGAACTAACCCCCTCCCTGCCCACTTTGCCTTAACAGAGCCATGCTGGCCAGTGTCTCACCATGTCCCATCTCTGCTCAGACACTCTTCTTACCGAGTTGCTCCTTCCATTGTGATGTTTATCTTAGTCTGTTTCGCTTGAGACCTCCTGGGTGTTACTTCCAGTCCCACCCAGTGGAAGTGTTAACAAGACCTATCAGTTTTCTGTTAATGCTGAAGACACAGACTGTGTTAACCCTTCTTTTTCTGTGTAAGAGATAGGGAAACTGAGGTATGCAACATTATTACACCATGACCACAGTTAAAACAAAAATGTTACAAAAACACATAGTTCCGCACAAATGTAAACCACAGATGTTGAATGGGCAAAGAGTCAGCGAGCCAGAAAATAAGAGGAAGGCATTCCTTAAAATTCTCATCAAACTAATATGCTTGGACCTGGGGAAAATTATGAGCTTCCTGCATTGTTTGCATGGCTTCCGTGTGTAGGGAACAATCTATATTGGTAGATGCTTCATTGTGACTCTGCATACTCAGCTGAAACATAACCCAGAGATCTTAGGAGCTTTACATATATACACCCTGTACTTCGTTTCTTCCTAGAACTTATTCACAGCATGGTTACTGATGTGTTTCTTCTCCTGAAGCTTTGGTTCCTTGAAGTTCAAGTCCTGTATTCATTAGTAAACTGCTGTCCCAGCAGGCTGTGACCTTCCTATTTCTATCACAAAAGTTTCATGCTTGGCAGATGACTGGATTGCTTTGTACCCTCAAAGAAGTAGGTAGCTCTGAATCCATACATGCTGGTAAAGCCACCTATCCAACCACTAGCCTGCCATCTCAGGATATCTCCAACTTTTGTTGGCCCAAAGGGCATTAAAGGGAGCAGCAAGGGCCCTGCTCTCAAGCTGCTGAGTAGCAAAGCATACCATGGAGTAGCATGGGGAAATAAGATCATGCAGCTCTCAGCATACTGTAGCCCTGTACACGTTATGAGCAAAAGCAAAGGAAAGAGAAAGCCTGGGCTAGGAGCAGAACTAGTAGTGAAGTATTTGAGCCACAGAGGACAATGAAGCTTATGTAAGCAAGGCATTAATGCTGTGTGCCCCTGGAGGCTAAGGGGGCACGGTGAGGTCCCACAGGTGGTGGCAGTGTTGTCGGCAGTGGAAGCTTGGTGATGGTGAGCGGTGAGCTCCTGCAGGCAGCCATGGCACTGTCAGCAGGGGGGAGCAGTGCTGACAGGCAGTCGGCGACTACTCGCAGATGCCACCAGCAGTGTTGGCAGCTGCCAGCAATGATTGGGGACCGTGCACAGACACCGTGAGCGGTGTCGGGGGGTGAGGATAGCTAGAAGCTATTGCCAGCAGGTGGCACTAGCAATGTTGGCGGCACCTTTTTCCAGGGGGTGCATGTGTACGCACATGCACCCCCTATGCGTCACCAATGAAGCAAAGAATAGAGCAATGAGGAAAAGCAAGAACATGACTCTGCAGTGAAAGAATGCTAACATAATGTCTCTCTCTTTTCCACCTAGTTACCAAGGCACACTACAATTTTCCCTCTCCTTTTTAGACAGAAATGTAGAAACATCCATCCACTCTTTTCTGATTCCCTTCCCAAATGTAGCCACTCATTTCGGACACCAAATCTAATTTTTTCCTTACAACCAATCCCAGAAAATTGCACAACCCTTCCAAATTAGTTTGCATGATCATTTGAAGGAGAGCAGTTGGAGAGAAGTCTGACCACTTAAGTTTGGAGTCTGCAATCATAGAACCACAGTAAGATAACTCTGTAGGAGCATGAATCTTGGCTTTGCCCAAAGCAGACCAGAGAAGATGCATGTTCTAAGGCAGGGATGTCAAATATATGGTGCATGGGCCGACTCTGGAACTTAGAGGTTTGCATAGTGTGGTGGCATTGCCTGGTGGAATAGTCCTCAGCAATAGGAAGGTGAGCAAGGGATGTGCTGACACAGCCCTGCAAGTCCTGAGCTGCTTTGTCTATGTGCTTGCCCTACTGTCTCCACTGCTAGCCTGTGCCCTTTGCCAATACTGGTCTTTGCCCCAGGCTGGATCTAGCTCTGCTACCCTGTGTCCATGGCTGGATTTGACCTGAGAGGAGCCCAGAAGTTCAGATCTGACATGGGCCATGGAATTAGTTTGACATCCATGTTCTAAGTTAATAGGAAGGAAAGAGATGTCCTGGTTTGTTGAGCTTCTATTGCTGGCAACCCAATCACATAAACTGACTGAGGTATCACTTTACAGCTAGTTAGATTATTTCCACTTTTACTTCTGTTGGAAAGCTGTTCCAGAGCCTCACAAAATGAAAGCAAATCAAATGACAAGGCTCTCTTCTGTTGCAACCCTTGTCCCTTCCTCGCTTGGCATTATGTCTCATTTAGACTAGGTTTCTTGAAGCAGAAACCTTCAGCAAGTCACATCCATAGCGGTGGTTCTCAACCTTTTTTGTACCAGAACCCATTTATAAACATTGATGGCCAGTCTCAACTCAGTTCCCCTCACTCCCAACCCACTGCCCCCCACCCTTTGGGCCCCACCCCCTTAGTATGTGGGGTGGGGCATTGGGGTGCCCCAAGCAGGCTGGAACTCTGCTAGCCTCCAAGGGAAAAGCCACAGTTTCCCGTGTTTTTTTTTTCCTTTAGAGGAGAATCCGCTTTTCATAGATTCATGGATTCATAGATGTTAGGGTCGGAAGGGACCTCAATAGATCATCGAGTCCGACCCCCTGCATAAGCAAGAAAGAGTGCTGGGTCTAGATGACCCCAGCTAGATGCTCATCTAACCTCCTCTTGAAGACCCCCAGGGTAGGGGAGAGCACCACCTCCCTTGGGAGCCCGTTCCAGACCCTGGCCACTCGAACTGTGAAGAAGTTTTAAAGTTTGTTGATCCATTTTTAAAATTTGTTCATGACCCTTTCATATATTCTTGTGACCAACGGGTTGAGAAACACTGATCTATAGCACTAACATAACTCTGGAGTGACTACATTGAAGTCAACTCATTTAAAAAATGTGAGGCTATATTTAGCTTTGGGGATTCGTTTAATTGTTTATTATTTTTGCCATTTTTATTTAATAGTCAAAAATACATTGGCATATTGGGCTAGCTGTTCTCCTGTGTAATGTTTTGGTTCAAATGGGTAACTCTATTT
The DNA here is from genome assembly GCF_030867095.1 of Alligator mississippiensis. Lineage (NCBI taxonomy): Eukaryota > Metazoa > Chordata > Crocodylia > Alligatoridae > Alligator > Alligator mississippiensis. The sequence continues at coordinate 111,490,150 of NC_081826.1, forward strand.
GCAAGATGAAGATTAAATTCCAGTAAACGAGTACACTAAAAAAATCACTTTGATTCTTGATACAGGATCCTATTACCACTCCCATAGATAAAATGAAAGACTCTAACACCATCTAATGTTCAGTATGTTGAGATACTCATCATTTATGCAGTATATTTGCAAAATATGACAGCTTCTCAAGAATACAAATGTATTCCATAACCATTTTAGACTGAGGGCTTAACAAGTATCTGTAGAAAACACACACAATATGATGTGTTTACACAGAGTAAAAATTGTATGTTTTGGTTTCATTCTACTATCAGTGCATTACAAAAAATAGTATCAAGTTTTAAAAAAATCTGTTTTTACTGATGGGTATGGGAAGGAAAAAATAAATGTTCTGGTAGAATATAATGAAATCAGCAAGGCAATGAAACAATGGGATTAATACTGTTGTCATTACTTTAACATCTTCAGCTCATTCTTTGTGGTGTTCCATCTGCTTACATAGCAAATAGTATTCACTGGAGGACATTATTAATAGTGTATTTGTATATACTGTATGCATCATTCATGTATGTGTATGCATGCTACTTATTGCAGTGTACCATAAATTAATACTGTACTTACATGACGCTGTACATATTTTTATAATCTGTACCTGTAAACAGACACACTTGGACACACAAGCAACATTTTTTTTCTTTGGAGCATATCTTATTTCCAATACAAATTTGAAAATCTATGAACCACGATAATATTAACTCCCAGTTTCTATGACCTCTCATAAAACAAAAGAAGAATGAGTGGTTGGCTAAAAGGATTCTAATGATGCTTTTGGACTCTTATGTTCACGTAATGACTGGTAGAAGATTTATATGCTCTGTATAGGTATAATTAGACACCCACAAACCCATTTGACCCTGCTGAGGTGAAGAGCTCTCCTGCTTTTTGTTTCAGCAGATGAATCAATACTTGCACGTTTTACCACTGTGGAGTGAAATTGAGGAAATGAAAATCTGATAATTTTGCTCCCAGTGCAGTCTAGACAGAGGAGAGCAGTTTTAGTCTTTGACAGGAAGATCTATTTCCAGTTTCTCAAAAGGCTAGTGTCAATTCTGAAACTTCTCCTATTATTGATTTTCAGTTTTGTTAAAAAGGATGTTTTATTAGAAATATTAGTCCCAGTAACCATGTAAGCTTATGTCTGTTTCACAAGTTGATAAAACCGTGTTTTAATTTTGGTCTTATATGTATGCTTGAATCACTAAATCTTTTTGCCTAATGTCGTTTGTAGCAAAAAATGCAGTCTGATGAAGTTAGCTTTGTTTCTTTAAATATGCATAAGTTAGTACAGAATATAGTTGGGAGTGTGGCAGATGCATTTAGAAAACAATTGAGCTCAAGAATAACCATAGTTTTGGCAATTTCATAAAATTCATTCAGTAGTGTTTAGTTTTAAATACTTAGCATTTAATTGCACTTGTACATAATGACAGTTTATGCAGATATAGAAAAATGCAAAAAAAAACAAACAAAAAAACCCACCCCTAATACATATACTTCAAGATAGGACTTGGGATACAGTGAGCTGATGTAAATTTTAAGAAAAATCAGAACAAATAAATACACTTAATTCATGCAAAAATGATTAAACACTGGAATTTCTAATTTTTTAGGACAACTGATTACGTTAGTTTTCAAACTGACTGTTATACAGGCCACATGATATAAAATATAATAGTTAGAACTAATCTTTATTTTGGTTTCTTGACACTTGTAGACAAAATTAAGAGTTCACTTTTTTAATTGCCTTTATCGCTTGAAGATCATATGTAGTAGTATTCTCTACCTAATAGGCTCTACTTACTCACACCAGTGAATAGGTGTAGCAGATCTAGAGAACTCAATACAATTCTGAAAATATCAAATAAAAATCTTCAGGCCTCTGAAAGAGGAAATAAAAGTCTTTTTTTTATGTACAGTACATTCAGACTAAGAGGTTTAGGATTAGAATAGCACAGATGGTTTAAGTATTAACTGGAAATTACCTTTTGAACGCAAAAATAGTCTCTGTAAACAAGCCACTATGGAAATAAATGAGCCACTTTTCTAATGTATTCCAATAACAGGACTAGTACTGGGGATATACCATGAGGTGCTTGCTTTCATTCTTTTATTTTCTTTCTGTTTTATTTTTTAATGCACATGGTGGAGAAGAACCAACAAAGTTTACACATACACATACACCAGCAGAGCCACTCAGGGAAAATGGTGCCCTGGGCAACTTTGTATTTCAGCACCCTCTTCTGCCCCCCAGGCCACTGGTGCTCTGTGTGTGCAGGATGTGTATGTGTGTGGGAGTTGTGTGCATGCATGTGTGGGGGGGTTGTATGTGTGAGGGGCACACATGCCAGCAGCTGCGGGTGGCAGGGGACCCTGTGGACTAGAGCAGCATGTGTGTCCCCTCACCCGAGATGCTAGCCTGTTGGTGGGACTGGAGGTGGGGGGTGGCAGGGGCTCAGCATGGGGCAGCAAGAAGGGCAGGGAGCAGGCAAGGCTGCCTGCACAGGAAGCCCAGTCCCAGTGGGAGGGTGCTGCCATCTACCACTGCCTGACCACCTGTACTCTCACCCTTGGCAGTGGTAGCAGTGGCCGGGGAGACTGCAGCTTGGCTTCCAACACCAGCAGGTCGGTAATGGTGAAGTCTTTGGCATGCAAGCTGCCTTCTCACTGGGCACCACCACATTGCTCTTGGCCCAGCCCTCAGCACCCTCCCAGTCCATCATGCTGCCTGGCGATGTCTGCTACAGCTGCCGCCACTGTCATCCAGAGACTATTTATTTTGCTGCCCCAGCTGGCTGGCTCCAATTGCCTTGGGGAAAGGGGGATGATGGGCCCCACTGCCCAGCCCCTGGGTTTAGCTGCCACTGAAGTCCTCTGACAGCACCTAGCACAAGCAGCAGAGCAGGGCAGTGTGTGTGCACACATGTGTGTGTGTGTGTGTGTATGTGTGTGTATGGTGCCTCCCTGACCATGGTGCCTTCGGCAGTTGCCCACTCCGCCCACCCCTAAGGCTGGCTCTGTATATGACTATGTTCCTATAATTTTGGGTCATCATTTGGCAAACAATTCACACTGGATTTAATCTCCAGTATGAATGTTCATTTGCCTGAGCCTTCAACATGCTTCTCGGAGAGGCACAGCTTTTTTGGACCTGCAAGTTGGTATTAAATATGCACATCAGGACTGTTGCATTTGCATTTTACATCTTCACTTCCTGCAATGGAGTTTTATTAAAGCACAAATTAATGAAGCCTTGGGATGCTCAGTTCCTGGTCCCAAAGTGCTAGTACAAATAAAATTCTGTTTTACTGAATCTTTCAAAAAGATGGTATTTTAAAAAAGAAGTACAATTCATTCTGTTGCATAAAATCAGAGGAGAATGTCTTCTATGGATTATATAGATATTCTTTTGGGTTTCTTTGAAATCATAAACACTGGTCTGATGTCTTTGGTAACATGCAGTTACTGACAAGCTGCTGCAAATTTATTTTAATGAAAAAGTATAATTCCACTGCTTTAATCACATCTATTTATTTACTAGTGTATGAACTAGTGGAGATATTTTCTCAAAAATCTTGAGGTTAAAAAAAATCTAATGCTCGAGTTACTTTGGGGAAGTGGGGGTTGGTTCTTTGTTTTTGTCCTTTTTAATTTTACATGCTGTTGATTGAAAGTACATGCAAATCAGGATAAAATTATTTTAAGCACATTATCACTTAGATTTTAAATGTGTCCATGAGATGTAGTAAAGCAGGATGGTTAGCTTATTCAAGTCCCTGAAGGATGTGTTTTAACTTTATGCCAGGGGGAAAGAAAACACTGGGCATTTGTGAGTTAGTGATCAGTTAGGTGTTAATGTTCTTTGATCTATTTTAAAGGCATGAGAATTACTTAATAAAATAGTTGTGTTTTTTTATTTAACAAACAAATACAACAGACAATTCCTGGCTGGCAAAGAAACATTGTAACTTTCTTTCCACCACTTACTTATGGGTGAATCAAAGTAGGCTCTTCTGCATATAATCTAAAAATCAAGAGAGCTTTCTTGTCATATGTTATGTAGAGCAATTTAGAAACAGTCAAACATGAGGAAAAAAGTCTCAGTAGCCATGTAGTCAATATTTAAAACTTGTGGTTTTGCTGCTTTTTTCCCCTTTAAAATTATCAGACACATTTTTACAATAGAAGAGAATGTAAAATCATCATACATTACCTTCTCTCATATATACACAATTAATTTAAAAAATCCTTGAAAACTGATATTACATATAACCTTAATAAATACCTTAGCAAGTGCATCTTTTAATTTATATTTAGCTTGTTGGATAACTATGCGGTAATCTATCTTTCAGTATCCTGTTAACGCTGTATATACAAAGAGCAAAATATTTTCTATCAGATCAAAATGGCTACTATTTTAGATTAAGGAAAAGACTGAAAATAATGTCTCCATGAGAAAAAGAGGGGGAGCACTGTGCATGTCTTCATAACTGTGAGCTACAAGTAATTCTGAGAACAAAAAAAGTTTTCTGAACTCTGCAGAGGCAAAGTTTTTCAAACTGTAATAGTGCAGTGTATGGAAAACAAACACTACTCCCCCCCCCCCCCCACAACTAACCCCCAAACACTATGCCCACGTAGGAAGAAGGGGCTTTATGACTGTGAGACAACAAGATCAGGAATCAAGACCAAGGTTCTCAATACAGGTAAGCAGATGTCTCAGCCTCCCCTAAGGTGGTTTGTTATTTTCATATTTATCCCTATGTTCTGATGCATAAACATTTCTTTCCTGGTGCAAGAACCTATCTTATCTAACATGGCTTTGCCTTTAAATTTGTTGAGTTACTGGGGTGCAAAGAATCAAGGAAAATGTATATTTTACTAATGTTTTTTCTTGGCCAAAGATATTGTTTTAAGAGCTAGAGAAAACAGTACACTATTAGGATTCTAATTCAGTAAAGCCCTTAAGCGTGTGCTTAATTTTAAGCACAAATCATCCAACTCTGACTTTTTCAGGCTTATTTACATGCTAGAAACCATGGAAGTATTTCTCTGAATTGGGCCTTTATTGAAGTGACATAATCTAGCAATGTGTGGATAGAATTGGGCACCAGGACATCCCAAATCCAAATCCTTGAGCAAATTAGTTTAGTTCACTTTTGCCACCTGTAAAATGGAAACAATAACCGCTCCTACACTTTGGGGCTCTAGTGAGCATCAATTAATGTCTGTAAAGGCTTTGAAGATAAATATTACTACTACTTCTTATTCTTCTTCCCTCACTTGTCCTGGCTAAACAGGTTCGCTGTTGGGGATCCTGGCTTGCCCTAACTAGGTTTGTTCCTTGGATCCACATCATGATTTGGCACAGGTTTTTACAGCCAGATGCCCTTCCTGACACTCCTCCTTTATCCAGGCTTGGGACTGGCATTGGATGAGTAGAATTGCTCATCCACGGTGAAGCTGAAAATAAAAATTGCTTATGTATGCTAAATGTTTCTATTTGTTTCTAGTTAATGATTATATTCAAAAGATAAAAGAACTGAGTGTTCTCACATTTCAATTTAGAAAAGTGCTTCAATTTCTTAATTCTTCAGGGGAAAAATATAAGCATAAGAAATTTCAATAGGTGTATATCACTCTCACAGTCAATTTTAGAGAGTTGTTGACATTCTAGCAGTTCAATAAGCCAAATATTAACAAATTATCTTAGTTGATCTAGACATGGCAAACTGTAATGGCTCAACTTGCTATTAAATTTTGTGCTATAAAAATATGTAATTATATAATTGGACATTAGTTCATAACAGCTATATTATTCACTGCATAGTCCATAAACGCTCGTTTAAAAGTCCATAATTATGTAATTATATGATAGTCTGTAATTATGGATACTTGGATAAATATATAATTGTGAATTTTCAGAAATCCGTATTACACATGAAGTGCCATAACAACCAAAGTGCCTCTGGAAAAATCGAGTAACATGCAGGTAATATTAATGGGTTCAGTGAAATTCCCCAAAGCGAGAAAGTGCAGAGATGCCACTGAAAACATGGGCTGCTACTTAATTTGAGCTGTTCTTCCTGTAGATTGCAAGGATCCTAAGAATAACCTGTGTGCTAACCTATCAAAATATGAATATGGGATAAAGTCAAATACCCACTTCCTTCCTCTGTTACCAGAAGTGCATTAGTAACGTATTGTAGCAGATCAGCGATGGGGCTTTGGATCTGTTATTGAATGCCTGCTGCTGTTCCACAGCTAGAGAATGTTTTCTTCTGACTCAGTCCCTGTAGCGGACCCCAAACCATACCCTATCCATTTGTACTTTACATGGAGTGTAACTTTTAGTGACATTTTTTGTTATGAATGATTTTACAATATTAGCCTAAGAATAGATGTATAATTTATTTGTTCAAACTGAACAAATGAAAAATGATCCACAGTCTCTGTTATCCCCTTAATTATGAAAGCTGCTCAGCTACATTCTCTATTTTCTTATCCTCTTCTCCACCTACATTTCTATTTTTGTACTTTTATGGCTCCCATTATTATACAGCTCTAAAAGGTTAAAAAGAGTATTGAAAGATACTCTGTCATTCTTCCTCCCTCATCTGTAGCTTAAGCCAAGACTTGAATATTTAATATGTGTCTGTGATAAAAATTTGAGAGAAAGTTAAGAGCAAGAAATGCATTCTGCATCAACTTTGGATGAGGTGAGGTCTGTTGTTACTGTTTTGAAAAACCTGCATTATGCTTATAGACTTGGCTTGCTAGCACCACGGCCGAAAAGAACTTGGGGGTCATGACTGCCCACAAAATGAACATGAGCCACCAATGCAATGTTGCAGCTAGTAAAGCGAACAAAACTCTGGCTTGCATCCATAGATGCTTCTTAAGCAAATCTCGGGATGTCATCCTCCCATTGTACTTGGCCTTGGTGAGGCTGCAGCTGGAGTACTGCATCCAGTTCTGGGCTCCACAATTTAAAAGGGACGTGGGAGAGCTTGAGAGAGTCTAAAGAAGAGCTATGCGCATGATCAGAGGGCAGGAGAACATGCCTTATGATGAGAGGCTGAGAGCCATGGGACTCTTGTACATCAGGATCTGGGGGAACGCCTGTTCACCAGTGCACCCCAAGGGATGACAAGGTCAAACAGTCACAAATTCCTCCAAGACCATTTTAGGCTGGACATAAGGAAAAACTTCTTTACATTTCCAAGTCCTGGAATAAACTGTCGTCAGAGGTGGTGCAAGCACCTACTCTGGACTCCTTTAAGAAACATTTGGATGCTTACCTTACTGGGATCCTTTGACCCCAGCTGATGTCCTGCCCCTGGGGCAGGGGGCTAGACTCAATGATCTTCTGAGGTCCCTTCCAGCCCTAACATCTATGAAATCTATGAAATACTGAGTTCCATGGTCTGGAGTGAATTTATGAGAAAGTCCTGTCACATCTTCTGATTGGTCCTGTTTCCTTATTTCAGTGGGAGGTAAATGTTGTGAGAACAAAATCCAAGTCAGAGAAATGATCACTAAAGCTAGGTTAATTAAAGGAGATCTTTGAACATCAAGATAGATGTTTTGAACTACATTCTGTTTTCACTGATCACACAAGTGCCAGGAGATGTGTTCTTGGATATTAGTCTTAATGTATGTGCAGGTCACTTGCATGTGATGCTTCATGGTACCCGCCTCTAGAAGCCTACTAGTGCCTACATCCTCTGGCCTCTCCCCTATCTGGTAGTCTTGTCCACCATGCCTTGATGTTGAAATTAGCAAGGGAGGCTATATGGAGGACCAGGCACACTTTAGGAAGAGAGAGTTCCTTTCTGGTCCAAGGCTCCCCCCTCGGCCCAATTTTACTTTTGCTGAGCCTTCTAGCCTGAGGCCCACTGTTCAGGGCTGCAGGCACCTGGCTCAACTCCAGTAACTCCCTGTAACTTCAAGTTCCAAAACCTGCAATATTCAGTATGGCAGCTAGGGACCCCTGGTCACCTCCTGTCTTGCAATTCACTCAAGTTCAGCTTCCTGTGGACACAGAACACACTCTACTTATACTCCATAACCTCGAGCTCCACACAGTATAATCTCAAGTTTGGGGTGCCCCCAAGTTACCTCCTTTCTGTGGTCTTCTCCACCCCTACAGCCACAGCCCAGCCCTCCATGGGGGGAAGGGGGAAATGAAACACCAAAAAATGCAAGTACCAGTTCTGGTTAAAAGAAATGTCCCACACAGGGTTCATCACACCCCTTGGTGGTGTGCTTCATGTAGAAAAATAAAAGGCAAAACAGAAAGTGCCCGGAGTACTTAACTTGCTTCCTATGCAGGCTCCCAGCTTCTCTTCACTCGCGGCTGCCTCCTGAGTTCATTCCATAGTTTGGGCTCCAGTCCTCAGGTCTTTCACAGGGGGCTCCATCCCTGATGGCTTCCAAAGCCAGACTGCCTCTCTCACCTGAGACATGGGCTTAAACAGTCACATGATTCCTCTATTTTCCCTCCCAGGGTCATGACTCGGGGATCCTGGTTTTGTCTGTTAAAAAGATCCAAAATTTTCTGATAAAAAATCCAAATTTCTCTTATTAAAAATCCCCAAATCTTAATTTTTCCATGATTAAATTAAGTACCACTATATATATAGGTATTAGTTGAACACAATATTTTACTGATATATTTTAAATTTTAAAGCAATTTGGAGGCCCTGTGTAACAAGGAACCCTAGCCCTGTCACTGGAAGGCAGGTCTGCCCCTTTAAGGCCAGAACTTTCTGGGCACAGAGTGCTGGTAAGGAAGGGGTTAAAGGCTGAGCCTGGCCAGCTAGTCAGCTGACCAGAAGGGGCAGGCCAGGACTATAAAAACCCTGGGCAGAGCAGTGGGAGGGCAGCAGCCAAAGGGGAAGGAGTGCTTCTGAGAGCTCCATGGAGAGACTTGGTGAGCAGTCCAAAGGTGGGAAGAGGGGATCTACGGAAGCCCCGGAGAGATGGCAGCTGCACCACAGCAAGTACTGTAGCCAATGGTGGGGAGCTGAAGCATGAACCCTGCGAATGTAAGCTGACATGCTGCTTTTCTTGATCACATTTGCTGGTGGCAGTTATTATTGCTCATGGACGGGACTTTTTTTTTTTCTCCTTTTTGATTATTGAATAACACTGGTGAGGCTATCAGGAGAAGGAGGAGGCCTCATTTCGGGGCCCACTGCAGACTGGGGACCCCGGCACCAGTGAAGGTGCAACTTTTGGGGGCACAGACCCCGGCACCAGTGAAGGTGCAGCTTTTGGGGGGACATAGGCCCCAGTGCCAGTAGGGGCACAGGATTTTGGGGCGCGCTGGCCCTGGCGCCTGAAGGTATGACCTTAAAAGGCCAGGGATGTCTGGTGCACCTAAGGTGCAGTTTTATTTTTTTCTTCAGACTGGGAGAGTGTGAATTTGGAGTTATCCCCTGGCTTTGAACTTGCGATCCCCTGGCAGTGGGGCTGGTGGCCAGGCCTCTGGACCTGGGGGGGAGGCGGACTCCAGATTGGAGCAGGAAAGGGGACTAAGAGCCTCAAGACATCAGAAAAGGTTAGAGCCTCAGAGTCAAACCCTGTTTGGTGGGTTTAGATGGGGAGACCTAGCTAGAGAAAGACAGGGAGAGAGAAAGACGGAGTCTGACAGGGGTCAGGCCCGTGTAAGCGAAAGGCCCCAACATACAAAATACAATAAGCATTCTCCCACTTACAAGCATATCTTCATAATAATTTCCATCAAGACATGGCAGGAGAGAGGAGGGCGGGACATAAGAACTTCAAAGAAGATGCCAAGGGGACCCCATGTAAGGCATGGATTACCAGGGAAGATGGTGCTGGGGAGAGCGACCTGTTACACCCACCAGCACCTCAGTCATAATAATAACAATAAATTCTAAATGCCTATACATTTTGGAGTTTGGGGGTTTTTTTGTTTTGTTTTTTTTTTATCATGGAAAATCAGAGCTCCCCCTGCCCCTTCACTCACCAAGATGTAGGTTTAGCTGCAGCTGCCATCCCTGCCCCCCCTCCTGCTTTTTGGTGCTGAGCAGCCCTGATATGCTGGTGCCCTGCCTGTCCATGCTCCTTACTCCCAACCCACTGCCCCCCACCCCAGGCCACAGCCCCCCACAGTGTGTGGGGAAAGTGGGGTGTGTAGGGCTGGGGGGTATGTGGACATAGGCAATGCCATAGGTGATGTGTCAGGAGGGGCATGGAGAGGCATGTGTCCCTCTCCAGATTTCTGCACCCATAGCAGGGCATGGGGATGCATCCTGGCTGTGCCAGCACCAGGCAGGAGCCACCTCCACAGCCCAGTGGGTGGGACCTGCCATGGGAGGGCAGAGTGAAGTGGGAAGGCTTAGCAATGCTGTTGTCACCACAACAACCACTAGAAGCACTACGCCACCATGGCTGCCAAGGTGAGGCAGCATCAGGGTGGCACTACTCTAAACCACTGCTGCTGGAAGCCCTGTGCCAGCCACACTGTCATGGCTGCCAAGGTGAGGTGCCACAGCAGTGGCAGTGCAGAGCTGTGCCCCCTGTTCCTGCTGGCTGGGCAGAGGATGCCTCACTTTGATGGCCATGGTGGTGTGGTGCTCCCAGTGGTGGCAGCTCCGAGCTTCCCCACCCTACTCTGCCCTTCCTCACCAGGTCCAACCCACTGGGTCATGGAGATGGTTTCTGCCCAGTGTTGGTCTGGCCAGGCTGCAGCCCCATGCCCCACTGTGCGTGTAGAAATTGTGGGGGGCACATTCCTCTCCCTACCCACCCCAGCACATAGCCTATGGGCCTGACCCCTCCCCACGAGTGTGTGCAGTGGCAGGGAGCTGCCCCCTTCCAGGATAAGCCTCCTGTGGCTCTGTCCAACTCCCGAGCTGGGCCCTGTGGCTGAACATTCCTGCTGTCTCTGGCCCCGGCCCCAGGCATCATGCAATACCCCCTGCCCGAGCCCCAAACCTAACCCTGCCCCACTCCCTCCCTCAGTGTGTGGTCTATGCACAAGCTGCCACTGCCTCAAGCTCCCCATGCATCGCCTATGATACCCCCTGTCCCTCCACATGTCACTTATGCCCTCACCCTCTCATGCATCGCCTGTGCCCCCACATGGATGACTGGTGCCTCCTGGCTCTGGGGGAGCACCAATGGGGCATGACTGGGGGGGTCCCCCAGTGGCCAGCTGGCAGATGCAATTTCGGGGGGGGCACTAGTGCTCTCCATGCCCCCCCCTACCAGCCAGAGCACTCAGTCAGGGGGGCCTCAGGGGGTTAGAGTGCCCCCCTGTGTGTGCTCCCCCTATCAATTGCCTATGTGCCCCCCATAGAGTTAGCTACAGGGGGCTGTAAGAACTGCTATCCAACACACTGCATATGCATGTGTGCTCATGCACATGGCATCCCCTGCCTCTGATTGCCCTCCTCCCCTTCCTCCAGCCCCAAGAAGCCCCTTATAGGCTGGAACTCTGCCAGTCTTCAAAGGGTAACCTGTGGTTTCCTGGGTTTTTCTCCTTTTAAAGGAGAAAATCTGTAGTTTCTTCCTTTAAAGAAGAAAAGCCACATTTTTCCATGGGAAATGGAAAATCTTTATCCCTGGTCATCAGGTTCTGCCTGGACATGGTTGCTATCTTGCAGGTCCCCCTTGCCTGTGGGTTTGGCCCTGGGGTCACCACTAGGGCACAGGCAGAGAGAGGGAGAGAAGACTGAGATGAAGTGGAAGGAGGTGAGGGGAAGGAGGAAGGAACCTCTGCCAGCATAAGGAAACACCAGGAAACAAAGCATGGTAAGGGAGGAAAAAGTGTAGGGGGAGGTATCAAGGAGAGGGAATGGAACAGGGGTGCCTGGCCCCCTTCCCATTGTAGTAACAGGGTAGCAGGCCCATTACATTATGGTTACACAACTCAGTGTGTTGGCCTGCTTCTCAGGGCCTTGTCACAGGAACATTTAACATGTGTTTTATTTAGATCATAGTAAGCATTACTGTGCTGTATTAAGTTAGAACATGTTCTGAGCAGTTGAATGGAAATGCTTACTATGATTTCATCTTGCTCTGGACAGGGCTGGAATCAGCTGTGCCCCCCTCCCTGCCCACCCAACACTAACCCTGGCACTGGGTGCCACAGCTTGCACATCCCCCTGTGAGGACATGCAGCCCCAGTGCCCAGATCCCTAACCTGCACTGGTACATGCCCAGCACTGCCCAACATAGGAACACTTGTCCCTGGCATGCTGAGTGAGCTTGGTCCCCCTTGCTGATGGCAGGAAGAATGGGAAGCCAAGCCCAGGAGAGGGTGCTGCTCCTGCCAATGGATCTTCCCCTGTCAGTTTCTGTATTGAACTAGCTCAAGTGTGGTACTGGGTTGAAAATCAGGTGATTGCCAGTCCCAGCTCCAGCATCGCACCAGGACTGGTTTAGGCTCTGGTATGATGCCAGGGCTAGAACCAGCAATCAGCAGATTGCCAACTCCTGCCATAGAACAATCCAGTGATAGCTGAACACATGCTACTTGCTGATCTGAAGATGCTTCTCACCCAGAAGCTGTAGCTTTGTTCTATGATTGTTCTTAGCACACGTTTTACTACAGGAAACCCTCACTATTTGCAAACTCCAGGTTCATGGATTCAAATATTTGCAGGGGAGGGCAGAGCCAGGAGTTGGGTGGAGAGCAAGCACTGGGGATGTGGAGGGAGGTGGTGGTGGCAGCATCTTCTCCCCCAGAGGCAGCTGTGGCAGCACTCAGTGGGGAAGGCATCAGTCTCCAGGTGTTGAGGGGGTGCATGGGGCAGCTGTGGGTCCTGACAGGGAGCCCTGTCAGTATTCGCAGATTTCACCATTCGCAGGGATCTCCAGAATGTATCTCCTGTGAATGGCAAGGATCTCCTGTACTTGAACACAGACTCTTGTATTTTAAGCACACTGTACACATTCTAAGTATAATGTGTAGTGTGCCCCCCCCCATAAGGTTATTGCCATTTTTTTTTCTTTATTCCTGTATTTTGACACCATGGGTATTTTTCCACATGGTTAGGGGGTGGAGGGGGCTTTAATTAGAGTGGCTCTGAGTGTCACTCTAATTAAAGCACCTGTGGTGTCTGTCTCTTGTATCAGCATCCCCATGCTTCAAAATGGCAGCAGTAGCACTTTAACTAAAGCTCGTTCAACACCCTGACCCAAGCCCAGTGTATGGTGGGTGGGAGAGAACAGTTCCAACCCCCTGAGACTAGTCCTGTCATGCAGGGAGTGGTGGGGGAGTTATCAGACCTACCAGGGCCCAATCCAGGTGCATAGAGTAAGCAAGGGGTGATGCTGGCCCCCAGGATGAAATCCCAGCATGCAGTGGATGGGAGGGGGTGGTTTCAACCACCCAGGACCCAATCCTGTTGTGCAGGGAGTGTGACGAGGTAGTGCCAGATCCCCAGGATCCAATCCCAGCCAAGAGAGCAGGGAGGGGCCACTGCTAGGCCCCAGGGGCTGATCTCACCTGAAGACAGCCCAATATCAGGCTCCATACCATGCATCTGAGTTGTATACTATATTAAGTGGAAACCTCTGTGTACTTCCAGATACACGCCCCATTTTATTGGAATGGTGATAGATATTCAGAATGCATTTATAATTAAATACTATCATAGGTGTTTAAACTTTCAATAACCTCCACAGGCAGACATTATACAGTATGTGTTAATTAGGAATTTAAAATACCTTTTTCAGGCATGAATTTATTAATAGTCATAAACTTCTGTGGAAGACATTTTATTATATCTTATGAATGAATGTTTGGGGGGTGTTCCCCAGAACAACTGATGAGAGGGCCCCATGGAATGGTCATAAAATACAAGTTGCATTAAATTAATCCTTATTCTTCTGGGGGGAGAAAGGAGGGCTGTAGGGGCAGGATGGGTGAAAAGGCTTGAACAAATATTTGCAGAGAAGAGGGGGAGGGGGAGGGGGAGAGGGAGATGGAAAGGGAGAGACTAGGTAAACCTATCATTGTTATGCATACTTTCTGTAGCCCCTTAAAAGTTCCAAAGTTATGAAATGCTTAATATTTCTTCGGAAACTGTATTTGCTGTGTGCTTCAATTGAAATAGCATGGGAAGTATTTTATTGTGCAGGATTAGTCCATGGTTTTTACAGAACCCTTTCTTCTAAAATCTAAATGAGGAGACTTTTTAAAATAAAAATAATTAAGGAACTTTTAGTAGTTAGGCCACTTTCCTCTAGAACTTAATTGTTCATACAACAATTAATTCATTATTAATATAGACCATCACGGGTATCAGAGAATCAAGTCTTACTTGCATTTAGAAATAACTTTAATTGTATTTTTGTATTACAATGTCCTGATATTTATCATTGGATGCAAACAGAAATGTGTATGCAATATGTTCTTAGTGTAAAAGCAAAATATTTGAATTTGAAAATATGTATATATCACTGTGTATACCTACTCTAAATATTAACATCATGTCTGGCTTTCTGTATGCAAGAAATCATACTTTATCTTCATATATTACTTGATGGTGGGATTAAAAAAGAAAAGTTTCCATTTTCTAGCTTTACAGGGTATTAATTAAGTCTGGAATGAGGCATGAGTCATTGTTACAATGATATAAAGTCATTCCTAATTCTTACTTCTGAAAAAGTACCTCATGGAAACAGCTCTCTTCAATTAGTGTCTAAGTTCCCAACCATCAGATCTATTGGGCCTAAATTACACTTTCTTCTAAAATAAACCAACTTCTCAGTATGTTTTAATATATTCAACTGCAAGGCTAAAATCAAATGCATCTAGATGTACAGTAAAATTCCAAACTGAAACTCAAGCTGAAGTGCACTTCAAATTTGTTTTAAAATAATGTTATGCTTTTGCCTGAAGTTGCTGCCCCACATAACTTCAGTGTTAAATTAAATTTTAAGTGCTGTGTCTGACATATTTTCAAATTCAGTATTAAGATGCAACTTTGCACTTTGAAAGTGGTTCTTATTGATTAGTTATGCTAGAATCAGGAACATTATGGTGGGCATGACAGTGTCTGTGACACTAAACTGTTTTCTGAAACCCCTTTACACAAGAAAAAAAGGCAGTCTTCTTCACTACGTCAAACCTGGAAGTTTTAGGAAAACCCTGAAATTACAAAGAATAATGCTTTTGATGTATAACATTTAGAGAGCAAATGCTACAGTGCTAAACATAGCTTGTGAATACTATTCAAATTCTTAGTTTACTACTGGTTTATAATTAATTGTAAGTGATTCACAATCTTAAGTTTCCAAATCAGACAGAAAATGTAGACAGCTGATTCATATTTTTTATGGTGAGTGGTAATTTGTACCTAGTGACTAGTAAAGTGAAATTACCAAGTGTGCTCAACTGAATTTCCTGAATACATCAGTGGGAGTTTTATAATTTTACAGTCAGCTTGATATATTCAGAATCAGTTTAAAAAGTTACATTTGTTTCAAATTAGGTTTATAAATAAAACTGGAACTGAATGACAGTATTTCCATTTCAATTTCTTCTACTCAGCAGCATACAATTTGGCTGTTATGGCTCTTTACTTTGGTTACTGATAGAAACTGAAGGTACAAGATCAAAACCACCATTATAAGTCAACCTTGTGAGCAAAGAGACCATAAACTGAACGGAGGCTGAACTATTCTTTCCTCAACAATAGGCAGCTCTACACATTGCCCTATGGCAATGTTGTTACTGAGCCATGCTTTAGTACTTCCTTTTGGAGGAAGTACTAAAGCATGGCGCAATGACTACCTATACTGTGCCACGCACGTGGCACATGGTTATTTTTAGCCACTACTTCACTGTAGCAGTGCGCTAAAATGGGTGTGTGAGCTGCTATGGCGAAGTAGCTGCCAGTCGCATGTAGACCCACTTGGTCGTTGTATCGCTGTAGAGTGTTGCTACAGCAACATAGTGCAATGTGTAGATGCACTGAATGATTCCTCCACTGCTTTTGTTATAGCAATTTTGTTGATTAATAGAGGGTTCTGTTCTTTAAAGACATCAGTCTGGTTATTTTCAGGGGTGTACTTGGTAGCCATGTTTGTCTGAGACAAAAAGACATAGAAAAATCTAGAACTCTCGGTTCCAAATACCTTTTATTAGACCAACTGGAAAATGGCAAGAAAATTGTTCTTTTTCTGCAAGCTTTTGGAAGCAAAGTCCCTTCCTCAGGCTCTGGGAAAAGTGTAGATGGTACAAGATGGTAAAAAGTCCCCATAGGTAGGAAATAAACTTCATTTTTGCACAGAGGGAGCTGAAGATGGACGTCTGTCCCTCTGGGCCCATGAGTGTCTTTGTGAGCTGTGTTGAATAGCTCTTTGATGTGTTGATCAGGTAGAATGCCTTCCCTGGAGGTGTCAGATGGCTGGCAGGGAGGCAAAAAAACTTCCTTGTTGTTCTGCAATGAAGTTTAAAATCCTAAGGAAGGCATTCTACCTGATCAATACATCAAAGAGCTACTCAACACAGCTCACAAAGACACTCACAGACCCAGAGGGACAGATGTCCATCTTCAGCTCCCTCTGTGCAAAAATGAAGTTTATTTCCTAACTATGAGGACTTTTTACCATCTTGTACCATCTACACTTTTCCCAGAGCCTGACGAAGGGACTTTGCTCCCAAAAGCTTGCAGAAAAGGACAATTTTCTTGCCATTTTCCAGTTGGTCTAAAAAAAGGTATAATTTTGGAACCAAGAGTTCTAGTTTTTTGTATGGTTATTTTAATCCATTTTAACCATTTAAAAAAGGGGAAGGGAGTGAACAAAAAGGACATGTTTATCTAACCAATAAGCTTATCGTCGTCCCCTCATGGCAACCTAGGTGGGTCTAACTTTATTTGATGCCATCACCAAATATCTATATCTATGTGGTTCCCCCAAACAACTGTCCTTTGCTCCTGAGAGTATTCCTTCTACCTTTCCTTTTTAAACCTGCCAGAATTCTTTTGACCTCCTGATTTTGCAGGTTCAAACTAGGTTTATAGGTTAACTAGAGAAGAGACAAATTTCCAAATTTAATTTGCCAGGCATTATACTTTAATAACCGTCAAATATGCTTGAGGTATGGCTTATTTTGAGAGAATCATTCTCCTTTCTCTTGTTTGTCCAGATAAATAACTTACAATGTTACAGAGCACCTCCAAGTTTATTGTAGCATGTTTTTTTGTGTGTGAAGGCACCACTACTTCTCTTCATACAGATGTGTGTGTGTGTGTGTGTGTGTGTATGTTCATGCATATATGAAATATAAAATATACAAAGGAGGAGGTTGGAAAAGAGCTATGGTTACTGCATGCCAGAAAATTAAAGAGTGCCCCCAAGTCCTCAGGCCAAGCTGCTGCTGGAGTGTCTTAATGGAGTACAACAAATACTTTATTTTCACAACCAGTCAGCTCTACTAGCTTTTGTGGGGGACAAGTAAAGGCATTGCTTGGTCTCCTTCCTGTCCATCCCATAGAAGCTATTACTAATAGTGCCTGTATCTTATCCTTAAGCAGCCCTTTAGCGCCAGAACTACAAATGTTACTGGGAACTTACTTTGTGCCCCTTGTTCATCCCATCTTTTCTTGTGAAGGTAGAGACTGGCTGCACTGTGGCCGATAACTCTACATGACAAATAGCTGTAGTTTAAGTAAATAAACTAAACCATTTAGGTATAGCAAAGTTCTCTAAAATGAAAAAAATTGTGATTGTGTGGATTTTGTGTTTTCTGTGGATAACAGCTGTTCTGTTCATTTAATAAAAAAATAATGGGTCTCACATTCTGATTTGGCCCTGCTTTGTCACTCAGAACACATTTTGGATGAGTATCAACCAAAGTGTTCCTGTAAAGAAAAGTGGGGATTTTCCCTATAAAGCGGTGGATTCATTTTGCTGTATGGCATGTACAAAGCAACCGTGACCAATAGAAATACAACTGAAAAATAGGAATAGCAGGTGTACATTTTCAAAGGGACAGGATGTATCACTGAAACTGAAATGGCCTTGCCATGAGACACAAAACTGGAGCCATTAGGGAACAACATGAGATGTATAATGACACATCAGAAGCATCTATACAAGATATTTACTGCATAGTTGACTAATTAGCTGTTCAGTAAATGTCTCAGCATTTACACATGTGCCACTAATTTACTTTGCAGCAGGATAGTATTTGTAAATACAAGTACTATCCTGCTGTGAAGTAAAAATCTCTGCAGCAGCGCATGTGTAGATGCTGGAGGGGCTGGCTGGGGCACAAGGGTGCTTCAGTGCAGAGGGCTGCCTGCCAGCTAGCCCTGCAGTGAATAAACCTTGTGCCCCAGTTAGCCCCTCTGCAGCACATTGAGCTGGGGGAAGCAGCTCTGGGCTGGCATGCTGATCCATGGGGACCCCTGGCAACCGGGGCTGTTCCAATGTGGCTCCACATGCGGCGCATGAATAAACTGTGAACTAGGGCTGTGCAAAGCTTTGTTCTCTTATTCGATTCAACGGAGATTCAGCCCAATTTGGTGGCTGAATCTCCTGAATACAAATCAAATCAGAGGACCCTTTAATCTCTCTGAATTGAATTGGCACCCTCCTAATTGATTCAGAGAGATTTGGAAAGATTCGGAGATTTGGACACAGACACAGCTTTAAATGTTTTTTCTACACACCTCTAAGTACCAAGCGGCTCATGAATGCTGCGATGTTGGGGCACATGGAGTGTCCCACAGGAGCACAGTACTTCCAGTCCACTTCTGGATTTGCTGCTGAGCACGCAAGGGAGCCCCCCCTCCCCCCGCCGTGCTTCTATGGGACGCTCTGTCTGCCCCAGCATCACAGCGTTCACAAGCCGCGCTGGTACCTGGAGGTATGTAGAAAAAACATTTAAAGCTGTGTCTATGTCCAAATCACTGATTCTCTGAATCAGAGTTGAATCTTCAGATTTGGCCAAATTAAATTGGGGACAGTGATCTGAATCAATGAATCGAACCACTGTGCCTGATTTGGGCTGAATCTGAATTGAATAGGGCCTGCTTCTCACATTTTAAAGAAGGGGAGAAAGAAGGACCCAAGTAATTATAGGCCTGTAAGCCTCACCTCGGTGCTTGGGAAAATCTTGGAGAGAACCATCAAGGAGCACATCTGTGGGGGGCCTGCAGGGGAGATCATGTTCAGGGGCAATCAGCATGGGTTCACCAGAGGCCTGACCAACCTGATTGCCTTTTACGACCAAGTAACCAAATCCTTGGATGATGGTGTCGCTGTGGACATAGTCTTTCTAGACTTTAAGAAGGCCTTTGACACTGTCTCTCACCCCATCCTCATCAATAAATTAAGTGACTGCGGCATTGATGTCTGCACAGTTGGATGGGTAAAAAATTGGCTGATGGGGCGCACCCAGAGAGTAGTGGTGGATGGGTTGTACTCAACCTGGTGAGATGTGAGCAGTGGGGTACCCCGGGGCTTGGTCCTCGGGCCCGCACTGTTTAATATCTTCATCAGGGACTTGGATGAGGGGGTGGAAAGCACATTGTCCAAGTTTGCTGATGGCACTAAGATGTGGGGTGAGGTGGACACACTTGAAGGGAGAGAGAGGCTGCAACTAGATTTAGACAGACTACAAAAGTGGGCAGACAAAATAGGATGGGGTTCAATGTAGACAAATGCAGGGTGCTGCACCTTGGGAGAAGGAATCCACAGCATACATACAGGCTGGGAAGTTCCCTTCTTGAAAGCACAGAGGCGGAAAGGGATCTTGGAGTCATTATTGACTCCAAGATGAACATGAGCCACCAATGCCAAACCGCAGTCAGCAAGGCCAGCCATACCTTGTCATGCATCCAAAGGTGCATCTCAAGCCAGTCTGGAGAGGTGATACTTCCCCTCTATGCAACTTTGGTCAGGCTGCAGTTGGAGTACTGCGTCCAGTACTGGGCGTTGCACTTCAAAAGGGATGTGGCCAGCCTGGAGAGGGTTCAGAGGAGGGCCACCCACTTGGTGAGAGGGCAGCAGGACAGGCCCTACGAGGAGAGGCTGAAGGATCTGAACCTGTTCAGCCTCAGCAAGATGAGGCTGAGGCGGGACCTGGTGGCTGCCTACAAGCTCATCAGGGGGGATTAACAGCAAATAGGCAGAGCCCTTTTCTCCCCAGCACCACCTGGGGTGACAAGGAACAATGGTCATAAGCTGATGGAGAATAGGTTTAGGTTAGAGATCAGAAGGCAATATTTTACAGTTAGGATGGCCAAAATCTGGAACTAACTTCCCAGGGAAGTGGTCCTCGCCCCTACCCTGGGCAAATTCAAGAGGAGGTTGGATGATCACCTATCTGGGGTCTTGTGAACCCAGCATTCATTCCTGCCTGTGGCAAGGGGTCAGGCTAGATGATCTGTTCAGGTCCCTCCTGACCCTAGCTACTATGAAACATCCCCACTGTGGAGCTTATTACTCCAAAGTTAATTGCTCCCAGGTGCACATTCAAATGATGCACCCAGGAGTAACAAACTATGGAGCAATAAGCTCCACATTTTATTCATGCACAATAATAGTACATGTAGACACACCATGCAGGGATCTCATAAGCATTGACAAGCATACCTTCTAATATCCATGAAGTACAGGACAAGCAGAAATTTAATGGAAGCAAACTATAAATTCTGTAACTAAAAATGTAGGAAAAATAAAACCAACCAACAGAAACTTAATTGAAATGATTTAATCAAACTGGCAAGCCAAAAAATGTATGCAAGTTTGAAGGAAAGGCTTTTTCTACATATATCTCACTGTTCCCAATTGTGGGCATATAGGTTCCAGCCACACATTATACTTACAGCATGATTAACCTGTTGTTGACGCCTTAAATTGTGACCTGGCAACACATTCAATGAATGAATGGAATGATAAAATGAGCAATAAACTACAAAGTTATTCCACAAAAAATGTGTAATAACTTTGTGGCTCGTTCCTATTACACCATTAACTGAACTTGTGGCCAGGTGATCCCCTGTGGCTGGGAGTCCCACAGCTGATGGGGCTCCCAGCCACGGGAGCATATGGGGCACTCCTGGGTCTGCAACCCTCATCAGATATGGGATGCCAGCCATGGAAGTATATGTGGCACTCCCACAGCTGCAAGCCCCATCAGCTGCAGGACTCCCAGCTATGGGATGTTGACACTTGCTGGTACATGGAGAGCCTGGGGTCTTGATTCTGAGCTCCTCCTGCAGTATCAATAAGGTGTGGGTGGATCTGATGTTGAATCCCACAATCACACCTCCTGCCATGCATGCGTGGCACAGTAGGAGGTTCAGTTGTGTGGATCATACCTTTACCTGAATCTCTGGTAAAGGACACAGATGCTTCCTTGTACACATCTCTGGCCAAACTAATGTGTGTGTATATGTGTTTATACACCACCACACACATGCACACACATATATGTACGTGTATTTATAGAACTAAAGTCTTCCATGTGTTGGGCACCTTTGTGCCACTTTGCAGATGCAACTTTCTTGAAAGCCCTGGTTCCTGTGTCACAGAGTTCTGTCCAACCAGGGGCTTGCTTGGGATTGCTGTGGCCTTGTCTGGTCTCTGAGACTAAGTACAGACAGTCAAAAAGCCCAAGGCTGAATTGATCTTCACAGGTTGGTCTAAATTGTGTGGATTTAACCAAAAAGCAAGTAAACAGCATTCACTTTTGATTCTAGAAATGCAGCCACATGCCTGCAGTGGCCCAGGCTAGAAGCTGGGGACACTAGAGTATTCCTCCTTGCTGATCTGTAGCAGACAACTTGGGCCAAGACTAGTCTGCCCAACCTGTGAGGGAGGCTTTGTGGGGGAGGTACAAAATATCCTGGGATGCTGGGGAACTGTGAGTTAACTTGAATCTGGAGAGGATCTGGGACAGAAGTTCAATAAAGCGACTTAACCTAAATCAGTCAAGTCTGATACTGTATCCATCCAGGTTTATCTTAAACCAGTTTGGGCCATTTTGAAAGTGGTTTATGTGCATTGAACTTTTGTTGTGTTAGTTTTGAACCAGTTTCCAATCACTTACACCAGTTTATGTGTAACTTCTGTCCCAAGAGTCCCCTAAAGCCAGATGAGGCTTGGCTACTTGAACAACCGGGGGGGAGCCTTCCTACTCTCAGACTGGCCTTTCAGTCTCTCATCTTCCCTGGTACTTGTGGTTCTGACACAAGGAGTTAGCATCCATTTCACTCCTGAGAGTGGGATATTTTCTCTTGCTGGGGAGATCAAGTGCAACCCTAAAGTACTAAAGAGACTGTCTGCTTTGCTTTTTGAAAAA